>NC_072028.1:12150000-12450000 GCF_027791375.1 Indicator indicator | reverse complement strand
GTCTCTAATGAAGAAAAGTGTTTTAACTGATATTTCTTTGGTTTTATAAAACAAATGTGTTCTATATTTTTGCAGATCTAGCTTTTTTACTGATTGGATGCTCCAAATTTAGCAAGGTCTTTGCCACATAGGAAGTTTTTGAGAGACTATAATGAACTGCATACTTTACAAAAGTAAGAAAAATAACTGAAGGTTTATTCTGAAATTCTCTGAATGGCATAAAATTTTAGCCTTCTAATGTACTTCCATTGATAGAAGCAAAATTGGTGCTGTTTATTCTGATGGTAGAGAAGTATTAACTTCTTCTAAAACAAAATCATCCAGACTTAAAATAAACAAATAAATAAAACTAAAAAAGTAAAAACCTAAGTCAAGATTTCTTTGCAGGCTGGGAGCACAGAGTAAAAACCCCAGGGCCTTAAAACTTCAGCTCTGCCTAAAGCAGTTTACAAAAAATACTAAACTGCAATCAATGTAAATAAAATTCTTAGCGCTACCCTGAGACTGGAAAAAAAAAATCTCAGGCTAATAAGGAATCCGGTTTGCATATGCTGTCGGAAAGGATGCCATCCAACTGAAGTTTCAGTTTAAATGAGGTCACTGTGTAACTTGGACCCATCTGGCACAGAGCAAGCTGCTTTTCTTGTTTTTCTAGTATAGTTCTCACTGCCTTACTTAAATCGAGTTGATAAACTTAATGCAACTGTTTCTATGATCCTAGATAAAGGATTGAAATGTTATTGAAACTTTCTGACTGTAGTAAGCTTTAGGATTTTAACTGCACTACTGTGTTTGGTGACTGTGTCAGTCGCTTGCTTTTGTGTGTTTGCGCCGCCTTCAGTATCTTAGCAAAAAAAAAAAAAAAAAAAAAGTAAGAAAAAAAAAAAGAGGAAAAAAAGAAACCTAAACCACCCCCCACATTCCATTTCTTGCACTTTTTGAGCTCTTTCAGTATTCTTTTGTGTCTTCTGAGCATTTTCAGATACGACAGGCAATAATTCTGTTTGTGACACTGGAAACATCTCCCGCTCCTTGTGATGTGTGTGTTGATTCCATTTGGTCGGGTGCTACTGTCCCTATCCTCCCCTCTGACATAGCCCTTTTTTCCACAACATTTGTAACTTGTAATACAAACAAGTGACAGCAGCAGTGATGCATTGTCAGTTTCTGAATATCATCATGCTTCTCATATCTAAACATGTCAAGTTTTTTCTCTGTAACTTCTGTAGTCTGTGATACTGGTCATAATACTGTCTACATTCCTACACAAAGAAAAATTTCTATCTTGGAGGAAATCTGAGATCAATAGAGTAGAGGATTTTGTTGCTATGCTTGTAACAATTAGAAAACTTTGTATTTAAAGTTTATTCTTGGTCATTATTTATTATTATAATACATCAGTTGACAGAACTTTATTCTGGTATAGAAGTATTAAAAGTTGTTTTTTCAGCAATGACTGTTTTCTTTCTGCTGTTAGAATAAAAATGTCTTTGAAGCAGTACAGTTTTATCCAGTGTTTTACGCAATAAAACCTCTACCTCTGAAAAAAAAAAGTTTTCCTACTTGCTTATGTTTATTAGGAACAGTTAAAACATTATTTTCTGCAGCTTTGTCAGATTAAAAAAAAAAATAATGTCAGTAAATTCACAGTTGTTAGGCAGTTACTGGAGTGTATTATGCTGGGTGTGTGTGCTCAGTTCACATATTAATCTGAACAAATCTATATACAGTATATACATATATTATATATATTGTGCTTAATTAAAGGACTGTGGAAATCTGTTTTAGCATGTAGTAATAATTGTTTTATATACTACTGCTTATGTACTATAGAAAAAGTCTTGGGGTCTATCAAGCTTTGATTTGAAAGTGTTTGAAGTGTGTATCATACACTATGATGTATAAAGTCATGTTTACACATTAAACAAAATTGTTTGTATAGATCATATATTTGGCTTTAGAAAATTGTGAGGTTTATTGTTATGGTGCATTTTAAGATGCTGCCCACACTTCAAAGAATGTGCAAGTGCCAGAGGCACTCCCATTCTCCTGGATGAATCTTTATTCTTCCTGTTTTAAAATTTTATTTGGACTTTTGAGACTTCTTCGAAAAAGAAAAGGTGATTAACATAAAAAAAAATGCACCAAATCTGAGAAACTACAGCAAGTATGGGGAGGAGAGAGAAATGTGGCTTTGCACAAAAAAAAAAAAAAAAAAAAAAGCTGAGAAGGAAAACACATTTAGAAAAGGGAAATTTTAACCTTAGATAAAGCCAGTTGTACACATAATGATAAGGTTATGCTGTAGTTTGAATTCTGCAGTAGAAAAAATTGTACACAAATTGACTAGAAGAGGAAAAAATTGTATAAAAATTATCTAGAAGAGTTAAGAATTAAAGCATAGCATCATGAAAATTCAGTTCTTGCAGTAAGGAGTTGTTACCTGTGGAGTGTGTGTAGCAGGGTGAGTTGTGGAGCTGGTGCCACATTCACTGGTGTATAGGCAAATGGTTTGGGTCTCTTCATCTGCAGGGAATAAAATCTGTAATGCATCAAATTGAAATCAAAATACATTAATGAACAACTTTTATGTTTTGCAAAGTTTAGGTCTTTCACATCCTTTCTTGGGGGGAACTAATCTTCTTAGGTGCAAAATTGTGAAAAGTAAAAAAGGCTGCTTGAGGCTGGATGAGCCCTGGGCTTAGAGCTGAACTCTGCCTCAAAGGTAATTGTTGTGCCCTGGAGCTGGGGAGAAGCAACTGTTTGGGGCAAGAAGGGGAGTCTCCCAAAGGTTTTTTTGCCTTCTGGTTTTGATAGACAATAAATGAAGATGTGAAAGCCCAGTTAAGGAGCAATGACTGTCTCATGGCACCTCCTTGGAAATGCTTATGAACACAGTCTCCTTTATGGTCCCAAATTTCTGATAGGAAATGGGAATTAAACTGTACATATGTCCTCTAGGGAATGCTAAAGATGACCACTGCTTGGGCCTTGTACCACAGAATGTGACATGGCCCACCAAGGCAGCACATGGGAAAGAAAGTCTGAATGAGAAATGCAGTTGTCTCACCTGTGTCTGTTGGTGGAGATTTTTGTTACCCAGCAGTGGATTGGCAGTCTTCCTAGTGCAGATGGTGGGTGCCTAGACAAGAGTCTTCCCACCTAACATCAGAACGTTGCTCTCAGCTCTAAGATAACGTTTCTTGTTGAAACTTTTATAAGGACAATAACCCCTCTGTTGTAATTTGGGAATTGACTATTTCCCCTATCTGTTTAACATCTGTATTGTAACAGTATATTATAAAAATCTCACCTTGAGTATTGTAAGCACAATCCCAGTGAAATTATTCTTAACTATTGCGTTTTTCATTTCTGGATATCATGATTTGCCATGATCCACCATAGTGGAAGTTTGCTTCTGTGGGCACCCCAGGAGGGGGAGGAGGGAAGACAAAGCTTTGGCACAGTGTCATATTAAAAATGTCCCCCAGCTGAGAGTTACAAGGGCTGTCAGAAGTTCTGCAGCTCCTCACCTGTTGGTGTTGCTTAGGGTGTTGTTGGGTGATTTTTCTTTTGTTTTGTTGTGCTTGTGGTTTGTTTTTTTTTTTTTTTTGTTTGTTTGTTTTTTTAACTAAAGGGGTCTCAGTGAACAGGGAAATCGCAGGAAAAGAGGAAGAAGAAAATTTAAATGATCCCAGAGTGAACTGTTTTGCTGTTAATACAGAAATACAGAGCAAGACACATTTAATGGGCTCTATTTTTTATTATACTATGCTGAATAATTAAGTTTGAGGCTAAGTGTCACATAGATTTATCTTTTAATTAAAAAAGCATGGTTCACGCATATTTGAGTGGTAGTCCAAATAAATGCAATATAGAAATTTATGTTTGTTTATCTAGGTGTTAATTACCTAGAGATTGTTCTGGATTACTTCTTTTTATAAAGTGTCATAGGCTCATGTCACAAGTAATAAAGCTTAACAGTGGAACCTTATCAATTTGCTAACTATAATGCTAGTGTGACCTGGAGGAAAGGGAAGAAAAAAAAACAGCAACCAAACCAAACCAACTTCGGAAAACGCTCTCTGCGTGCTCCCCGTTCAACACATAAAAACCGAGCGGTGAACAAAGCAATCAGTTTTAAAATGTTCTCGTAAGTAAAAGTACAAATATATCTTCGGTGTTTTACAGCCTTTCAGACATGTAATTATTTATATAACACGTTGTTATTTATGCCCATGTAGTACATGTTGTGCAAAGACAGACATGGTAAGCAACAAAATCTAGTTTACCTGGTGGGCAAGCTATTCATTTGATGTATGAACTAACACTTGCGAGGACTGAACACTGTATTTAAAACAAGATGTAGCAGATGTAATTTTCTTAATATTTTAAAGGTTTTTGAGGCATTACTAGCAAGCAAGAGGATGGGGAAAGCAAACCCAAGTCTAAAGATAAAAGATCATGCATTTCAGTGGTGCAAAGAGAGGGAAAAATTGTGTACCGACACAAATTGTTCATCACATTCTCTGTCAGTCTGTTTTTTTCTTTGTTTATGACCAGAATTTATATTACTGCTCCACTGAGCCATGTGGAAAAATGTTGAGCACAGGCAGAGAAGGCAAACTTCACAAGCAAGCTGAGGGGCTCTCCACCACTAGTGTAAATCAAATGCCATCTACCATATCACCCTAGGGGACGATCTGCCCCCAGGATTTCACAGACTGAGAAATCTTTTTGGTTTTCTCATAGATGCAAACATCTTTCTCTTTGGGGTTAATTCTTTATGTTTTTCTTGGAGTTCTGATGATCTGATGTAGTACCAAGTTCCTATGGCTCTGCATTGTGCAGCAGATGTATCTGGGAACCTTCACTTACTGATACTGCAAAGAAATCAATGAAAGTTTTCCTTCTTACTCACAGTCATTAATTCTTGCTTTGATATACTGATTCTCAAAATGCGAAGAAGGCTGGAAACAAGGGTTTCTTCTATTTATTGCACATCAGTTATCTGTATAGACATAGATACAGCAAGCTTTGTCTCATGTGCAGACAGTAGTAGTAGTAGTAGGTCACTTACATGTTAAGAGATGAGGTTGAAGGTAAATTATATTTTAAAAAAAGCTACTTAATGTGGGATCTTTAGTGATAAATAAAATATTTTAAATTACAAAGGACTGAAATTAATACATATTTATATATATATGTAATAACTATTTGTGTATATACAAAAATCATATACACTGCAGTTTTTCTTTTATTAGGAACCTGATTTAACCCCTTAACTCCATGTTTAGTGTCTTGATGTGTCCAATTTTCAACACTGTGGGGAACCCAATAATGGTTATTCAGCATTTCTGAGCATCAGCTAGTTACTGGAGAGCATAAATACAGACTTGGGGGTTGAAAATCTCAGCCATGGGATGTGATGAATCACTGTAGCTCCTGAAATTCCAGCTGCATAAAGTTGGAAAAAAAAATCGGTGTTGAATCAGGCCTATTATAAATGAAGCTAGATTAAAAAAAAACCAAACAAACAACAAACAAACCCAACAACCAACAACAAGAACTCAAAAAAACCCACCCAAACAAAACCCCAAACCAAAACAAAAATCAAACAAAACCAAGCAATTACAACCAAGCAACCAACCAAATTACCCACAAACAAATAAACAACCAAAACCTCTTCTTTTGAAAGAGAGACTTTTTGGAGAAAGTATGTCCTGAAGTTGTGTGAGATACTGCAACATGGAATATGTGATTTCTTTTTAGGTTTTACCACTGTACTTCCTTTTTTTTTTTAAATTTATTTTGTTCTTGGGGGATTGTTTTCTCAGTTGTTTTCTGTTTGGAAGAAGCTGATGCATGAATGAGTGAAACATGAGGAGTAATAAAGAAAAATAACACTATTAATCCCAACAGAGAAAATCTCTCTTCTGTTAAAACTCTCTCGCACGATATCTGTGACTGAGGGGCATCCGTTTTCACTAGTGAATTACTGCTCTGGCTTCATGCTACCCCTCATGGTGCTGCTGGTGGAAGCCAAAACCCAGTGCAATGGGAACAGCATTTGGTAAAGGTCTGCTGCCAGCGAAGACAACTGGCTCTTTTCTATAAAGAAGTCTGCTATCAAAAGTGTGGGTATCTCCAAAGCTACATAGGATCAATTAGTATTTGTGTTGCTTTTGCCAAAGCAATGCATATGTTCCCTGTGGAGCAATGTATTCATACATGTGCACCAATTATCATTTGTGAGTCTCCTCTCAAACCTTACCAGGGATACTGGTATTGCCAAACCCAGCTTGTCTGTGCACTAAGGAAAAGGTTCATTTTCAATTAGCTTTGAAAAACTGGAAGGCTTGGTCATTTTTTTCCAAAGCCATTGATCTACCCCGTGCTTCTACTGAGCTAAAGCCTCAAAATGATATTGATTTATAGGAGAAACACCTTGTCCTTAGTATTATAAATGTTGATTCTTTAACACCTGCTCCTTCCCTCTCCTTCCATGGGTGTTAATGGCAAAACACTTCTGATGTTCAGAAGGAGCAGAGTCACTATCTGACTGTCCTGCCTATGCTCAGTGGTATTTGCTTCAGTGGAAATGCTGTCATCTTCCTATGGCCTCATGGCCATGTTCATTTTCAGTTCACTGCAGGCCGTTCAGTAATCTGAGCAAGAGTCATTTGAGCAACCTCATGCATTTGCAATTAAATCATCTGTGGAAAAGTGCCTGGTCCTGTTAGTATTTTTGTTTGACAGAAGTGGGAGAGGAAGGTGGAGAAGCTGCCCTATGCTTTGGTCTCCTGTTGTAATGACACCCAAAAGTGTGCCTTGCCCAGGTGAAACTGCTAAATTCCTACTGCTAAAGTAGGGTCCTAGAGGTGCTGCTTTGCTGTTTGTTACTGGCCACTCCCATTCTGAGCACACTAACGCGTTCTTGGCATCCCAGGTGTGACAACAATCACAATGTGATATTGTTCACTTCACTTGAACTGGAGAACAGTGTCACTACAGGAAACCAAACCCTGATTTCTTCCAGTTAAGACCATTGATAATCTCCATCTAACATGAAAAGCACTAAGGCTGCAATGTAGCAGTTCTCACTACAGTGAGAATGGAAAAAGTGAGTTCAGAAATTAAAACTAGATCTCATTAAGTCTTTATTTTCAGCTCACACTGAAAACCACTGGTTTTATTCAATACTTCAGAAACTATTTCAAAGAAGTACAACACTGAAAGAGGGTTAACAGACTAAATTCTACATCCAGGTATATACTTTCTTCTTGTACGCTGACCACCTCCTAACCCCTCAGTTCAGTCTCAGACCGGGTAGGTGCCAGCCAGCTTTTGTCTGCAGCCAAAGAGGATGCACAGTTTCCATTTTATGAGACAAAAGTGATGCACATATTGTTCTAACTACTGATTTCCCCTATTTGGTTATATAATTCTTTCCAAGCCACACAAGTACCAATGTGATATGAAGAACTGATGTATCACTCAAGTACAAAAGACCTGGCACTACTTTTGTACAGAGCTTCAAGTCAAAGGAGAAACATGGTTTTCTAAAAAGATAGCAAATTGCAAGGCTTGGAGAGAGAGATTCAGGATGGGGCTTTTGCACCTGGGACTGCTTGGGGGTTCCTACTTTTCTCCTGCATTGCAAGGGCAGGAGTGCTGCTGAACCATGGCACAATAACCCATGCAAGTTGATGAGCTGCTCCCTCCTGCATTGTGCCCCAGAGGGAGCTTGAGCCTTCAATGGCAAATCCAGACCCACACTTGTAGGGCTGGTCCCACCACTGAGTTCTGCCCCCAAAAGGGGGGCAAAAAAAGAAGAGAAAAAAAAAAAAAGGAGAAACAAGAGAAAAGGACCCATCAAGATCATCTTTTCCTTCCTTTCTGTGTAAACTCTAATTTTCACTAATGAGGAAAGAGAGTAGCAGCACATGTCTAAGTATTTGAATTTACCACCGTGTTTCTTCAGTGCATTAAAAAAAACCAAAAACCAAAAAACCCCAAAATATCCAACAAATTCAACCCCTAGTAAATTCAAATATTGAATTGTAATGTTTGCTTGGTTGCTATTTCTTAGTGGCAACCAATGTGTTAATCACTAGTATATAATTAGATGTCATTTTGGAGCAATTCAAAATCAAACAAAATCGCAACATGCTCTGAACATGTTGTGGAAGTTTGCATTACAGTTAATTTATGATTACCCAAATGTGCATCCAGTGATCTTATGTCTTCCTTCATACATTACAAAGAGAAAAGGCAACTTCTGTTTCCACACACCTTAATGCCAGAAGGTCCTCAGAGAAAAGGCTCTCATTTAAGTAAATATATTATTTAAATTCTGTTTAAATAGCTGAGCATGAGATGAAGAAATGAGATGAATTTGAAAAACTAGCCCCTGTGTATCCTTGGACCTGTCTCCTTCTTTTCCTTAGTTTGTTGTTGTTGTCGTTTCTGTAAACATTTGGTTTTTGCTTTGCTGTCATCTCAGCAGATAGAAAATCAAGGGAAACCATCATTGTTTCACTTCACACCAATTCACTAGAGCCATGAGTTAATTTCAGTTTGTTTTCCTGAAGGTGAAAAGAAGTGCACATCCTTTTGCCCCAACAACGAGCCGGTGCCACAAACTGCTGAGCGTTCCCAGCCCTGTCAAAATCAAAGGAGCAAGGCTGGCTAGTGAAGTCATAGGGAAATACTGGATGCATTAGTGGATAGAGCCAGTGTGCTGAGTTATGGTCATGGAATAAACATATAAGCTGTCGTCTTGAGCCATGGCTATGGTAATTGTGGTAAGTAGAGTTGTGAAAGCGCTCATGCTCCTGTCCACTGTTGAAAACAGTGATAATGCACATTAAAAGGTCAACAAATGGATACACTTTATTCCTCTGCATCTAGAACAGAAGAAACCTTGCTACTTCTGTTATAACAAGCTGCCAGATGATGTCTGGCCTTTCTCTTTAGGTATGTATCCTTTACACGCAAACACAGAACAGGGAGGAAGATTTTTGAGCGTGAAGTGAGAAAGTTGGTTTATGCTTTAATTGCCCATAATGAGCATGGCAAATACTGAAAGATGCAAGGAAAAGTCTTGTCAAATATTATAGTTGTTTATTACCTTAGGATCCCATCTTCCTAACTTGAGGATGTTGTTAGCAGAGGAAGGCATATTTTTATTTAACATCTTTATTAATGAGCTAAAGAAAGAAAGAAGTAAACACACTAATTACATTTGCAGTACATTAGTAGCTATTGCAAACATCACTACAGACAGAAATAACAGAGGGAAAAATAGGCAAGAATAAAAATTTAACCTGAAGAAACACAAATTCAGGTCTAGAGGCAAAATTACTCCACATTTAGACAAATGACAATAGAAAGAAACATGGAAGCCGTAAAGGTGAGGGGGGCCAGGTGTAGACAGGGGTAAATGGCTAGGCTCTGCTGGGATGTAATGGGGAGACCTTGGGAAGGGGCTGGGAAAGGTGTGGGAGTGTTTTTGGGCAGCAGCAGGAACATCTGTAGCCCCCACTAGCAGAGAGCATGGGAAGTGTCATCTTTCCTTTTATTTAAAGAGGAATGCCTGAACCCCAAGCTTAGAATTCAGGAGTGGGCAAAAAGCAGCTATTAAGGCATAGGCTTCCCTGGTGTGCTGCCCAGCTGTGAGCAATGACCCAGCCCAGGCTATATAGGGGTGAGGATCTTCAGAACCTAGCTGCTGGGAGAGGTGTAGGCAGACTGATGGGCTGGCCTTTGTGGGGAGGGGAACAAGGGGGCATATTTCAGGTGCCTAAACACCAAAAATTACAAGGGAAGACTCCAGGAACAAAGAGATAAAACTCCTTAAAGGCAAACTTCCCAAGCGCAGTTCTTCTAAACTCTTTAATAAGATCCCAGGAGAACTGGTAGATAGGCAGTCACTCCAGTGATTTAAAATTAGACTGGAGACAACAGGGATTAATGTGCTTGTGCCTGAAGTTAAAGGGGGAGAAACCCCCTGGTACTGTGGGGGTCTGGGCTCCCTCCTGAAGGCTGCTGCTGCCAGGCATAGGATATTCTGTGGGGCTAGAGTGCTCCTTGCTTACCTGCCTGATTGGTTTGTGCTGAGCACAGGTTCCCTGGCTTAGCAGTACAGCTGCTGGTTGTTGCTGCTTAATTTCACAAAAGTTACAAACTATAATTAGTTAATAGCCACCTAATGAATTATAATGTAGGAAGCAACCACAGATGCTTATATACCAGTGAGCTACAGTGTTATGTGTCACCCTTACCCTGTTAATGGTCTTAAAAGGAAAAGCAAACCAACTTTCTTCACCAGTCCCCTGGGGCATGGATAACCTGGTGCAGCTCCTTTCTCAGAAATGCTCCTAGAGAATTTCTAGCAGCCTTCCTACTTTAAGCTGTGGTAAGTGGATGCTGTTGGAAGTTTCAGCAGCTGTGAGATGGAGCAGACTTGCTGTCCTGAAGTACTCCCTTCCACCCCAGACTGGGGACAGCATGTGCCACACTAAAGAGTGTTGCTTTGACAGGTTGTGATGGAGCCGTGTGCATCTACTCTCCAGTTGCTCGGCTGCGAAGGCAACAAGGACCATGCACCGCGATGGCACTGCGTGAGAGATGACAATAACAGTTCAAGGTAATGCCAATCACAGTGGTGACTTTTGCTATAGTGTTACTTGTGCTGTGGCAATTGAATTGAAACTGCCACATCAGTTTGCATTAGGCCACTTACCAGCTGATGTGGTTTCTCACTAGCACAGCGAAGGGGAGGGAACGTGGCTCTGGTGAAGCTTCTGAGAAGTCAGGTATCCATCTGGGACCGAGAGGACAATTGCATTCAGCTAGAGAAGTTGTAACCCGGCTGGAAAAAAATTTGCTTTGGAATTTCAAACTGATAACTTTTTTCCACCTAAAAAATGGTGAAGCAGTAGCCTGAGAGTGTTTAGCTGCATGGTTGCCTTTCTGTGGCTGAAGCAGCTCTGCTGAGCATTCGTGGTGCACCCAAGCACACCCAGGCTTTGTCCCTGTGCAACAGGGATGGATGGGAGAATTGAGTTCTCCAAACCTGGAGCTTGTTGGGGGGCAGAGAGCTAACATAATTTGGATATTTGTCCTCAGTACTGAATACTACCTACAGTGGGTGTGAAGGAGGAGAATTCCCTCTGCAGCCTGGGCAGGTCTGGTTTGGGGCCAGAGCCTGGTTTGTGTCTGGTGATGACCGTGATCGCATCTGTGCTCCCTTGCCTGCACACGCTCTCACCTTGAGGTGTAAGGATCAATATCTCATTACCTATGGCTGTGCTTCTCCAGAGCTGCACATTTTGTGGGGAGTTATGTAATATCCCCACTATTTTAAATTGAAATATCTGAAACACTGATGTGAGCAGCATAAATCCAGGTTTCTTCAGTGAGGTGAATTAGCTAAGCGGCTTTATTTTTTCCAGTTGTAGAATTGTTCTAATGCTTCTTTTGGCCAGCCTTGGCTTAAAAAAGACTTCATCTTTAAAAATCCAATTTTACAAACAGTTAGTCTTTTGTGTGGACTGTTGCTTTTTACTAATTTGGGGGGGGGGGGAGAAGAATGGTTGATATATTTAATTTTCAGACACAGCTACTCCATGTTTAAAGCTTCTTTTTTTAAAAAATAATTTTATTGTCAACAATATAGGTTGAACACTGCAGAGATACTTCTCTTGCAGGCTTGTAAGATTAAAATCATGGTATTTCTGAAGGGGCTGTTAAAATGTCTGTGGAGCTATCTGCTACTGCATAGCTCTGAACTAATTCAGTGAACATATACTTTAAATATCAGTACAACAGCTTGTTTTCCTTCTAGACAGAAAGCTCTAATCTAATGTTAGTATTCCTACTGACCTTGAAAGAGAAGCTGAGCATGCTTAGCTTTCATTTTACTTCTTTCTTTAAATATGGCTAAAGAGCAAAGTCTCTGCATCTGCATAGTGTAACTTGAAACTAATGGGTAATTAATCTGCAGTCAGATCTGCTGTAGCTCCAGGGTACAGGCACCTAGATTTTGCCTTTCTTCCCAGGACCTACTTTCTTTGAATCCTTTTATATCTATACCTCTTACTTATATGGGTTAGTGTGTGTTTTAGGTGTGAATAATGTTTGAATTCATTCCTGCATGGGCAATACTGCCTTTTTTTAAAGTAGATCATTATTCTACATGGAATAAATAGTGTTATCCAGTTGATAAGCTTTCAGGCTAATGAACCAAAGTCTGCCATCTAAGAAGCCAGATAACAAGACATGTTTCTCCACTGGTTTCTTATGATATATTAATTAATGAAAACCTAGATTCACCTCTGAGAGGGAGATACACTTCTGCAATTCCTATCTAGTTTCAAGAGTTTTCTTCAGTTACTCCTTAACACTTGCTAATGTGATCTGGGCAATGGAGTGATTTTGTATGCTGTGAGGGGGATGTGTGTGTGTGCTTGTGTGAAAGGCAGCCCCTTGAAGCTGTGATGGAAGCAGCCCTGCCTTTGAGCAGGCAGGAGTCCAATGCTGAACACCCCTGGCTCTGTCCTGCCTGGCTCTGCACTGAAGAACTTTCTGCAGTTCATTTGTTATGGCAGTGGATGTCTTCAAAATAAAGGCAGTCTCAGACTTTAGCATTGAGTAGATAAGGCTGTAGGGAGAACTAAAACTCAAGGTGTGGTGGCATTTATTTGAACAGGGAGCAAAATGCCATCTGTGGCTTATGAGAGTCAAGTGTGCTTACAAGAATGGGATCTGCATGGGCAGTCTGCAGAATAAATGGCTATCAGAATATGTCACAACACAAAAATGCACCGAAGGAAAGAGTTTGTACCATCTTTTCTGTATCTTTTCAAAGTCTGAGAAATTTTCTGACCCACCTTTCAATGGCAGGCTGCTGCTCTCTTGAAGATCACCTCAATTCCAAGGAGTCTTCTAACCTGGGGCACACTCCAGCAGAAACACCTGAAATACTCTTTGGTGTTGGGATTGCCCTTTAGCATTCTGCTTTGTGTTGTGAGTTATTCCCTCTGGAGTCCAAGTAGTGAGAGTTACTACATCTTTAAAGGCCTGCAGAGTTTGAGGAAAGTAATTGGCTTGTTCCTTCAAACCTCTTGGTGGAATTATGTAAGAAAGCAAGCTTTTCAACTTAATTTTTTATCTATATTTGGAGCCGTTGGCATGAATTCAGCCTGCACTGTATACCCACAAGCTCTGCAAGTGTGTGCAACTGAATATTACTGCAGTATATGTGGTTGGGATAGCCAGTAGGACTCTGCTAGGTGCAAGAGTTTTCCCCCTCAGTAGAACAGCTGTTTTATACAGTACATAGCAAGTCTCTTTTTCATCTTTACTAGTTAAGTTGTTCAACTGCAGGTTTATGTTAATATAAAAGCCATTTAATGCTGTGTGATAACTGTGTGGTGCTTTTCAAGAACAAAAGGAAACCAAATCCCAGATCACATCTTGCTCTCCTGTTCTGACTTTGTGTGTTTTCTTATTTACTAAGCTACAAAAGCTTGCCTGTTTCACGCTACAAAACTTCCAGGTTTCTCAGCTGTAGTTTTAGGAGCTGTGGAGTCTTTTAAAAGATTTTCATCTACCTCTAAGATCAAATGTGCTGTTTCAGTGGTTTAAAGCAAAGGTCCAAGAGTTCCTTTCTGTTGATTTGACACAGGATGTCTGCTGTAATCAAATGCCAATATCCTTCAAAGTTTTCTGGCTCACATGCCAAGCAAAGCAGGTGCTCTGCATTGACAGGACAGATGGGGTGAATGCCACTGCAGTGTGGGTTTTCTGATGAGTCACTTCAGAGGGCTTCTTGGGGACAAACTTCCATGGCAACAAAATATGTAATAACTAATAGGAGAATGGAATGTATTACGTGACACTCCCATATGTAACTTTGAAGTATGGTGCTGAAACCAACAGCCTTCATGGTCTTAATCTATTTCACTTTATCCTCTCACTAAGCCAGGTGGACTTTAGCCTCTTGCCTTGCCTTGACAGTCAGAAACACCTGATGTGTTCTGTGTGGGGCTTTTAACAGGCAACTTGTATGTGTCTTGGTGTGCAGGAGGAACACCATGATGGGTTCCTTAGTCCTGCATTGTCCATAAGCACCACCTGGGAACAGTGGAGGACAGCTGGACCACCAAACACTTATAACAGCTGCTACTCAGTTAAAGCATGGGAAAGCTAAATTCTACTTTAAACACTTCTTGCAGTTCTGAAATATCACTTCTTTCGTCTAAGTGCTTTCCCAAGTGCTCCAGCCCTTTCTCACGTTTCCCTTCTCACACACATGAATTTCACAGGATCTAGTTTCATTTTTTCCAAGTTTTTGTGCTAAATGACTTGGCAACACCAGTCTTTGAATTACTTGCTTGGGAAGGTGTAATTGCATGGATCTCCCAAACCCATCACTCTTCCTAGCATTTAACATTGAAATAATTCAGTTCATAGTTCAATCCAGTGAGTTTTGTCTTCTAAGATCTCTGCTTACAATTGTAGATAGGGGAGATCAAGCAAATCCAGGTTAAATATGCCCCTTGTTCTGAAAGAACCTCTCTGGACCTTCACTAAACTAGCATCAAAGGGAAGCTTACTGCTTTGGGATCTAAACCAGGCTGCTTTTTTTCCAGTGAGTCTTATTGACTGAAGCTGGAGCAGGACTGAGCCCCACAGCTGAAGAACTGATCTTTGCTTTTGATGATATTGACAAAAATTTTGACTAAATCAAAGACAATGTAGGTCCTGTGATAAAACATGTTTGGCTTACTTCCAGGGTTTCATTAGACCTGGGAAGGTGATTTCTCAAGAAACAGTGATTTCAGGGTATCCTTCAATGTTCTTGGGTTTTTCAATCTAATGACCTTTTTTAAAAGTGACAAATATGTAAGGGGCTAGATCTCTTGCTACATAAGCAATCACTGATCCATTAGTTGAGATATAGGAGCTGGAAGTAACATGCAACTTTCTGCTTCTGACTTCCATTAAATATGGCTAAATTGTATTAGATCATCATCTATAATTAGACCAATTTTTCCTAATCTTTGTTGAAAATGGGTTCAATCTGGTTTGCAAATAAACACTGGGGGTTTTGTTGTTGTTGTTATTGTGGGTTTTTTTTCCATAGGCTGCAAGCTTTCCACTGTCCAGCAATACATGAATCAATTCAATAGTAAGCTAATGTATTGCACATGCTTCATATTTAAGTAGCTTTAGCCTTAACTGATTCTCTCCAGGCTCTCTGTTCTTCTCTGTGTGTAGCATGTGTGTGGTGTAAATGTTTCTGCGTGGTAATGCAGACATTAGAACTTTTTGGTGCCCTTGTGAACCTCTGCAATAAGACCTTAGGACCAAAGGAGTGCTTAATGCACCCATGTTTAGTCTAATTATTAGTATTCAACAGAAGCTACCCAGTAAGCATGGCTTTTGTTACACCATGGTGGCTGAGTAAGCCCCTGACACATACTTTATCAGGTTACAAAGCTCTCCTTAACAGTGGCATTTTTCCTACAGTAGATATTATTTCTCATACCTAAATATGCTCACACAGAACACTTGTCAGGTCACGTTAAATGCTGAATCCTTTCAGCAGTGACACAGATCTCTTCTGATGCCACTTTTCAATCAGTCTTAATTACTGCTCAGAGTCTAATTTCAAGGTCTCTTTAGGTGTTGGTATTAGCTAATATTCAGTAAGTAAAGCAAAAGATAATGCTGTCAGTCTAGTTTGCCCTTCAAGTTAGTGTCTCTCTTTTCCTCACAGAACACAGTAGGGCTAAAACCTTCTTGTTTAGCTTGGGGCAAAACACACCCTGCAAAAGCTGAGAAATAATCTAATTTTTTCAATGAAAGTCAGTGCCAGTCAAAGAAGCTCTTGCATACTTACAGTTAAGGTGCATCAAAAATGTACAGATATTGGTAACCCTATTTTATTGTATACAAGATTATGAAAGCATGCTAATTTGAGAGAATATTCGCAAAGTCTTTGAAATAATGAAGGAATGGCGACTGCTGCTCTGTTTTTTGTATTCTAGAGTCACTGAAAATGAGGAAATTGTCACTTTTATTGGATTAGTTTCTTAATTTTTAACACACTGCTATTTATGCTGCTCAATTGTCTATGTTATAAATATCTTCTCAGAAATCTGTTTAATTTTTTAGCTTAGATATTTAAAACATAAATAGCAGGAAAGTATCTAAATACCAGTGCTAAGTGCAACTTCATCAAAAGACAGAAAGAAGGTGCTCAAGCACTGGATCTTCTCTTCCTCCTAGGAAAGAGTTAACACAAAGAAATAAAATCAGATATGTGTAGCCTCCAGACGTCCATTAAAGTGCAGAATGCTGTTTTCTATCACAGATTATATGCCAGATGTTCAAACTATCTCTAATCATTGCAGATGTAATGGAGTAGAATGTTGCAGTTTGTGAGTTTACTGGCATTAATTCTGTATACTGCACAAGGGAAAAGATTTTAAATATATAATTATATCTCATTAATACTCAGGTTTTATTTCCTTTCAATGGAACAGGACTTATTAAAGCAACCATTTACCGCATGTTTTCTTTTAGTGTTTGGCCCCAGCATAATCCTGTGTGCATTGTACATGTAAATATGTACTAACCTGAGTATATAGAAGCATACACTACTGTACATAATTCCACCACTACAACCCCCCACTTTTTGTATGCATGAGATGGTTTTATAATGTGAATTGACAAGGTAAAAGATCTTACTTATACAATACTGTTCTAACCACATGCTATCTTACTTTTTATGGAGAAGAAAGGGGTGTGTGTGTGGGGGGGAAATAAAAATAAAGTATCTTTTAGTGATATTTATTCATTTATGCTATAAGAAAATGTGCAGAGATGTGGAATGTTAGGCTACCTTCATGCCTTTTGACTGCTACACTCTTGCCTCAGTACCAAAGGCAGATGTTACAGTGGTAAGAGTGACTCACTGGGGATTTTTCTTTGGCATTATTTGGTATGCCAAATGCAGAACTGGTTCTGTCCTGCCTACTCCCTTGTCCCCAAATGTAGGAGGGACAATCCTGCTTTTTCACACTTGTTTTCTTTGGTCCTCCTTTGTATCCTCTGGGCCTCAGGTCTCATCAAATGGTCTCCAAAGGTCACATTTCCTTTATCTTCTACCCTCTGCTGAGGCTGCCTGCCCAGTATAGAATTCAGCCACATCTGAGCCTCTTTTCATCCTGTATCTGTTGAAATCACAGCAAAACTGTTGTTCTCAATGGGCTGTGGACATTGCCGTCTTCTGAAAGACAGTGACAAAGCTGTGAGGATGAACATAGGAAGTTCCTACATCTGCTTTCAGATGCAGAGTATCAGTTATGATTTCCCCAGGAGCCATCCCTCGTGCAGATTATAATTCTTGTCTTCCATCTTTAACATGTAAAATTTGTACCAAATTCCCATGGCAAGGGGTTTGGAATTAGACTATCTTTAAAGGTCCCTTCCAACCCAAACCATTCTCCCTTTCTGCTCTGCTGTCATTGCACCCAGCAGCTCCACAAACACTACCTATCCTTTCCCAGTACCATGGAGAAAGCAGTAGTAAATCACAATTAGGTTTTCTTGCTGGAGACCAGGCAGTCAGTGAGGCTAAAAGTGAGTTGCCCAAATCCCTGCTGAGGGGTGGTGCACAGGGTGGGACGTTGGAGACAGTCCTGGGGCTGTGGCTCAGGCTCCTGCTCCCTCCCATGGCTGCTCTGCGGTCAGTGTCCTGCTGAGACATTAAAAATGGTTTGACTGCCCTGAGACAGTGGTTAAATGAACTTGTTTAGAACTTTCCCTGTGCAAAGCCATTCTTCACAAAACTTCAGATGAAAGATTTAGCTGGACAAACTTAGAGCAGTTGCAAAATACCTCTTGCCTAGATGTGTTGGGGGAGCTCAGTTCCATGGTGTGGTGTTTAAGTAAACCAGAAACTGTTACAGTGTTCACTACACCCTGAACATATCCACAGGGTTCAGGCAGCCACTCCTGTGTTTTAAGGCTATTCAGGCAGGCATTACTGGGAGGACACAGACATTTTGGCCACAAACTGCAGGCAGTGTGAGAAAGCCAATAGAAGGAAACCTGTGAATTCCTTTCTCCCTCAACTCATTCATCTAATTGTTTTGCCTTTCTAAATATAAAATAATAGTATTTTCTCAACTGCATCCTTTAGAATAAAGCAACTATCATAAAGTGTAATTTAGACTCTGAAATCAGTTGAGTGCTGCATGGATGCTGAGGTTTGCTTTTGTGGGGCTTGCTGCAGGTTGATGGTTTCTGTGCAAGAGTGTCAGATCATCTCCGTTGCTTTGATTTTGAAAGGAGTATCTTAACCTCCAATGATGTAATAGCAGGCATGGGAAACTGAATAAAGTTCAGTCTTATTTAGAGAAACAGATATGTATGTAGGCAGTGCAGTTCTGCTGTGACTTGTATGTGTGCTTGATTAAGATGAAAATCTGGCAATTTGTTCTACATAGTTGCATCTAATGTACTCCTTTTAAACATAAGCAAGTGTCCAGGTGTGTACAAAGTGAACATGTTTTAGAAAACCTCTGAGCTCCCTTGTCATACTTTGTCTTGAAAGAGGGTATTCAAGTATGTGATAATCTAGGTTATATTAAGTATGTAGATATATACTACATAAAAGAACAGTACACAAGCCCCAGTATAAAATGAAGATTCTCTTCAATGTTATTTATATCCATATTTCATTTAATGTATTTTGAGATTCATCAAGGCCTGTTTTTATGAATTTTTATGCTATGTGCATCATATCATATGCTGTAGCTACTAAAGTAATTAGCAGATGAAATGCCATCAGATCCCATCCACTGAATTCAGTAAGGAGTTAAACAGTTAAAAGATGGAAAATGTGACAACTTGAGCTCTGTTCCATATGGTCCAGAGATGCAGAACATCAACTGAAATCTCTCTTTTTAGTGGTGCACAACAAGGATTAAGTCAACCAGGTAATTTGCTCCAAGAGTCAACAACACTTCTTGTCAAAAAAATAAGACAACAGAAAATGCCAAAACAAACCCGACCTGGCTAGCAATCTTAACAGCAAGGAGGTCAGGGATGTTCTCTTGGCAAAGACCTGCAATGTGTGATAAGAAGAGAGAGCAATTTTAAAATCAATGCAATATTTACTGGAATACTGAAAATCATTCCTTCTTTATTTAAAGGGATGTTTCATGGGTATCTATAAATAAAGAAACCTTTCCTTACCTGCCAGCCTTTCAGAAACAAGGCAAAGATGCGAAACAGCAAAAAAAGGTCTGACCATATCAGCACACAGGATGATAGACTGCCCCTCCAAATGACACTTTCATTATCAGTAAATTTATGTTCCTATTTCAGTCTGTAATAATGACCATTCACAGCAAAAGCATGGTAGCTGTTAATGGACAGGAGTGGGGATAAAAATTCATTAATTAATGTGGAATTGAAGCATTTCCTCCACACATTTTGAGCAGCCAAGTATTTCACAGCCGATCTTGGCACCCGAGTGCAGGTATAATAATTATACACAATTTTCAGTGATTAAAAGGTTGTAAAGTAATTTTAGATACATCTCAAAATTATTTATCTTATAAATGAGGATAAAGTGAATACGAGCTGAATCATAAGTACCACTGTTCAGAGCCCAGCTGAAGAGCTTGCAGGGGCAGAGTCTTGCTTCTCAGCTGCACCTCCAAGGTGGTTATCTACTCATAATTTTCTGCCTTTCATCTTTGGAAAAGGCAAGTGACTCTGAATAGTGAGATTTGCAAATATCTGTTACATCTTTTATGTAACAGTAATTTAGGCAATGATATTCTGGTTCTAATAACCAGCACATAAGTATCTGCTGTTGTGGTGAGGATGGCAATCCTACACATCACTTTGTCAATCTTCCCATAAGAATTGCATTTGATTCTATTGTGCATTAATTTCCAGCTCCTGTTTCTTACCTTGTTATCTGAAAAAAAGTTGCCATGCTGAATCAGATGGGCAGCCAAGCTGTCTGCCACTCATGGGAATGCTGCCTCCAATGTAACTGCAGGTAACCTGTGCAGAAAGCAGGCTTCTAATTTGCTGTCTCACCATGAGTTAGGCAGGGAGATGCCACTATATGTGCCAAGGTGTGGTATAAATGCATATTTGGAATTAGTCCTGGGGGTTTTGTTGTAGAACTTTCATCTGTGTTCTGGGTGATGTGGGCTCCAAAATTGTTCTTAATCCTTAAAGACAGACAATGAAAGTAGGCTTTTCACTGTTCCTAGGCTCTGATCTAAATTATTTCAGCATGGCACCAAAGGCTATGTTAGACATCAAAGGCATAATCATTTCATTTCAGTGCTGAAGTCTAGGAATTTATGGAAAGACTGAATGGACCCCAGTGGTAATGTGAAAAGAGGTGGTGGTTGAAACTTATTTGGGGGTTGGAAATATCCTGTCGGCATCTGGTAGTACAAAAGTTTCAGGAACAGACGGGATGTCCAGTCTGCGTTTTCCTGTAGTTTCTCATAGCTTTCAGATGGGAGAGGGAAGCCAAATGATTCATTGATGAACTCAAGAAGCAAAAAGACACTGTTTAAGAGGGAGTGAGGAAAACCTTTCATTTGGGATCAGCTGTAAAAATAGCCAGTTCTAAAACGTTTTCCAAACCAGGAACATGCCAATCCCTTGTATTTAAAATGCAAATTACCCTGTTATTGTCAACTATTCTACATGAGTCCTAATAAACCATCTAGTTTTGCCCTGTTCAGAGTAAGTGTGATTATACAAATGAAATCCAACAAATTACATGGTATGGATCGAAGTGTAACAAGATACTTAGCATTTTGCTTTGTACCTCTCCTGCATGTTTTCCATCGAGTGGAAATGTGACATTGTTTTGAAAATTTCTCCTGGTGTGACTGTGCTGGGAGCAGCATGGAAGTGATGGGGGCCATAAAGCCACTATTCACTCATTGAACTAGAGCACTTACTTCTGTCATCATAGCAGGGTCAGCTCACTTCTGAGCCAACCCAGATAGCAGTTGGATGTGTTAGAAATACAAAATGAGGCTTAAGAGAAGGAAGAATGCAATTCTGAAATGTATTGAATTCAGCTGAAAAGTGGTGTTTCTTCCCCAAGACCTGAAGATCACTGTGAATAGAAGGGCAGGTGTAATTTTAGGGAGAGTGTATTGATCTTTCTACCAATCCACACTGCCTACTGTAAAGCTACAGAAAGAAACCTTAGCCGGACTCTGCAGAATGTTTCCTGATGTGAAGAGGTATGGAGCTCCTGGCCAGAGCTCAAGAGAATGTTGTATGGTTTGAATCTAATAGCAATTTCCACCAAACACACATTTTAGTATTTTTTTCCTATCATTTCTAGAAATTAGAGTCTGAATGATGACATTCAATGACTAATACCTGGTTATAAAAGGGTATTTACCTCCCCAACTCTTTCTTTCTTTAGAAAAAACTCCAGATTGAGTTCCATTCATAGTGATGTTAAAACCCACAAGAAGCAAGATACAGGACCTGCTTGCTTGAAAGTGGAAGATGAAAGTGGTTCCACACTGCAAAGATACAAATCAAAAGGGCAGTTGAGCTCCCCCAAATCATCTGTTCATATCTCAAAGTGAATATTAATAAAAACCAACATTGAGATCTTCCTGTGGAAGATTTTCATTGCAGTGCCTAGGTATTAAAAATGGCTGCAGAAATTGAATCTATCAGTCACTAGAATAACTTTGGCTTCTCTGTAAGCAGGCAAGTATCCCTGCTGCCAGCGAAGACATGAGGCAGCTATGTTGAGTCTATTTTGACACTTTGTACCATGCAATGGGAAGGGAGGCAAAACCATCCAACCTCATCTCTCCCCCTAACATAATCCAGTGCTGGTGAGGAGATGTGCTTGTTCCAGAAAACACTTTAGCACAGATCAGTGAACATTGCTATCCTGACTGTCTCTGCATCACATGTCTCCACACCAGGGTTGTGCCCTAGAAGTGAGGCACTTAGTTTGTGAGACTTAGGCATGTGAAAGAAGATACAGGTGTGTATGGAAAAAAGAAAACAAAAACCAAACCAAACAAACAAACCCCGCCCCCCCCAAAACCTCCAAAACAAACAAAAAAAAGTGTTATAAAACTCCTGTTCAGCTGCTGCCTGTTGGAATCTGTGTATTTGGCTGTAAGAACATTGTGTGGAGAAATAGGAGGTGATGCTTTCAGATTGCTTCAGATAATGTGGGAGCTTGTGTATATTGTGTTGTGAGCACAAAGCTGTTGGTTGATTGGTAGTAGAGAGATTCCTGGCGTGTTTTGAAGATATATCCTTCCCTGCTGTTGGCCCTTCTGAGGGTGAAGTAGAAACTGCAGGGGAGGCTTCTACCAGGCAGTGGGCAGTGCAAAGCTCTTTGCATGCATCCAAAAGTGGGGTGTCAGAATTTGCCTTACAATTGCTGTGCTGCCCATTTTCTCCAGTGTGTGAGAATGACAAGTGGGCCATCTAACTCAAGGCTAAGGATTCATTGTAGGGAAGTGGTACCTGAAAGTTATGTGGTTTTGTTCTAGCATCAGAGGCCCCATCCCTTTGGGCATCTTAAACTGAGAGATGTGTAAAGTAGCCTAGAGGGGCATACAGTTGCCTTTTATTGGACTGTCCATGTCACTGAAGAACTTAAAGGGATACTTGGACTCTTAAAATCATATTCCATTGCAGCTGTGTTTGTAGGTATCATCTGCAAGTTGCCTTAACTGATGCACAGGGAGCTAAAATCACTGTTTCCCTCTTTTTTTTTTTTTTTTTTTTTTTTTTTTGTTATTTACATGTAACAGCATTCTGCTTAGATGCAGTGTCACTACTTTTCCCCTAGTTGTGTCTTGATCATATGACTATTTAATTAAGCATGTGCTTAATTTTGTGTAACTTACTTATTCAGGAAAGTTTCTCACTTGATTAAAATTAAGCATATGAATATTGCATATCTGGGGTTCTAATTAGCTTTCTCGACTGCTTGGTTTTTTTATAAACCATGAAGGGAGTGAATGAAGACAAAGGAAAACTCTATCTGTAAAGGTAGTTTGGGGTTTAACAATGGCATCTGACATGGTTTTTCACTCCACTGAGAATAATTAAAAAAAAAAAAAGTCAGTGCTTCCTTTTAAACTTTTCAAGGAGTTAAAAGCTTCAGGGCAGCATGAGGTAACTGCTCCAGATTTTGCTTTAAGGATTTAGAGCCCGATTCAAATCCTATTTGAAGTCAATGGAAATAATTTAATGGATTTCACTAGGCTTTGGATTGGGTCCTCACAGCAAACAAGAGCCTGAACTGCCTTAAGGAGTTAATGTCCTTAAAGGAGCTCCAGACTTGAAGTGGTTTAAGATCCTATGGTGTGTTTTCAGGTATTGTGGTGTAATTCAGAGCAGCTAAACACCTGCATTATATGTGCTCTTCTGTACTGGTCGCCCTTGTGGTAGCAAAGACTTTAGGACATAGATCAGGGCAGCTCTAACTCATTCATTTTTCTGGAGTGAGGTCTGTGTGCAGCCAAGCTGCTCTCTTGAGTGTCTAATCCCCTGATGAGCTGAATTGCTTCCAGTTGGGCAGCTGGGATAGAGCAACATACGGGATGTGACTTTAAGTTACTTTCCTGGTCTCTGTTTGGGCAGGAGGTGTGGGAGGATTTGTTGACGTGTGTGTGGCTGTGTGAAGATGCATACGCACACAGGCTGCAGGAAAAAACCCAACATCAAAAGCCATATTAATAAAAACCTGTTCTGTTTACCAGCCACCATCACCAGCTGAAAAGCAGCCTCCCTCTTTGGGCAGGGAAGGGCTAAGGCTTTATTACCTGGACACAGTCACTATTTTCTGGTGTTGTGACTGTTCCATCCAGCTGCTTTCAGGTCTGCTCTGCTTTTTTGGCATTGGGTCCTTGGTCATGAGGCTGAGCTCCCTTTCCTTTGATATGGACTAGTATAGGCAAATTTACTTGACTCTGCCATTTCACAACTGAAATTTTATCATATTCTACTTCTTATTTGATCTAATGTCTTTGAAATCTGCCTCTAGCCACAAATTTAAAGATGTTTTGTGTTGCCAGTGTCCAGCACAGAATATAAGAGGACCCTTTTACAGGGTTTGATTACATGTGATTTCTCCTTGACTGGGTAATTGTTGAGGAGTGAGTTAGAAAGATGCTCTGATTAATTAGATATGGTATCTTAGGATGCTTCAGCCTGGTAAAGTATGGATTAGAATCTAAATTTCCCACTTATCTTCTTTTAATACTTTGACCCTATTCTGAACCTCACACTTGCTGTATGAGTGTTTGTTTATGCTGGTATTTACTACAGGAGGCTTTATTAGCTGGTGGTCAAGATTTTATTTTTAAATGGATTGTTAGCTTGTTACACACTCGAGGAGAGTGCTTATGTGTCTCTGCAGAGGGATCCTTTCCTACCATTCCTGCAGCCACCCTGCGTGCCCATAATGTGAACCTGCTTAAAGATCTTACAGATTTCCTTCCATTTGGGAGAAAATAATAACGAAAATAAGAAAAAATAAAATTAAAAAAAAGGAAAAAAAAAAAAAAAGAAAATCAAAGTAGCAGTGGTGGAAATGGAAACACATTCTTTAATCATGGTAATGGAGCAGATGCTTCAATAGCAACAGCAGCAGGTCCAGTAAGTGCTGCATCTTCTTTCGTTCCCTTCTAACCAGAGCTGCTAGCAACATGCAATCTTTCCTTCTCAGGATTTTGCTTCCAGTAGCATCTGCTGTGCCTCTTTCTCCTACATACTTCAACATATGTAGCTGCATCACAAGAAGCAGCCAAGTCATACGCTAAGGTAATTTCTATTAATGATTTGTACTTGCTTAGTGGATAAAATCCCTATCTGCAGGCTGGATTCATCACAGCTGCTTTGTGCTCCTATTGTGCACAGAGGAAGTGCTACAAGAGCAGGCAAATGATTACTGCGTAGCCCAGGACTGACAGCAGAGCAGGAGTGCTTGAATTAAGGGAAATAACTTCACTGGGGCTAATAACAAGATCATGACTTTATATTTGTTGGGAGAGATGGTGGCTGGTGGATGTCCGTGTGAAATTCTTCTCTCTTCTCGCTGGTTTTGTTGACAGAATCGGTTATCAGAAATTTCCCATGCAATTTCCACAAACACGTGTTTGCATATTTTAGATTAGAGAAAAGAGAGGGTGGGAAGGGAGAAACTCACATTTGTGGGAGTATATGCAAACTAAGCTGAATCTCAGAACTGAACTCTTGCATCTGTCACAACTTTGCCTGCAGAGCAACCCAAACATTGGCTGTGGTGGAGCCTATGTTTTGTCATATCTTGAATAGATATGTTGTATTCTGAAGGCTGAAACCTCAACACTTGCTCTTGTGCTTGTAGGAACGTGGGTGTTTTCACCTAACTTCTGTTTGAAGGATGACAAATGTGGAAATGAAACACAGGTGCAATACTCAGCAGCTCCTGAGAGCCCCTGTGTTATTGTCCCTTGGCTTCAGAGAAAACCAGAAGCTCTTGGGGAGCTTGCAGGATCAGGCCCACCAAGAAGACAGTGTTTGAGTTAATATGCAAATTCTAGGTAGTGCAAACACCAACACAGTCAATTACACACAGCAAAAACATACACAACAGCCAGGAAGCCATATGATAGATATCATGTTGTGACTATGTTGTGGGACTTTCATCTTTATTGGCAAACATTTCAGGCAGCAGTTCAGATTTACATAGAATCACATATGTGCTTAAGAAAGCATTTTATCTCCCTCTTCCTTGACTGAGCTGCAGTTACTAATACCCTGCTACCAGTAATTAAGATATTTCAGTGCTTTTCAGATAATCACTCAAAATGTCAGTATCTTTTCCAAAACCCATCTAAATTTCTTGAAGTTGTAAAACTGGGATGGAAATTTCAGACAAAGTGGCAATTCTGCTTCTTTCAAAGTTGAACCTTTCTTTTTTCTTTCTTTTCCTTTTTTTATTCTTTTTTTTCCCCTGTGGTGTTTTGTTGTTCTTGGCGCTTGTAAGAGCGCAGAGGAATGTGCGCAAAAGAGAAGCGTATTGTGTATTGAGGGAAGTAACCAAGAAACCATCTTTTTATTTCTAAAGGTATTAAAAGCAACAGACTTGTCATCAATGTATTGTATTAAAAAGAATTCTGGTTTGATTTTTGTCATGTAGCAGGCTTGAAACTTAGATTGCATCTCTGCAGCTTTTTTTACTTGCTTGCTAATCATTTCTTAAACATTTTTTCCTCTTTTTCTGTAAAAATTCCACGTAACTCTGAAAAATCCCAATTCAGAAAAGGCACTAAAAGGGGGTTTGGTGGTTATTTGAAATCAGGTTCTGTATGATAGCTCTAAATAGAATGAGATTATGTGGCCTAGAAATAATTTAAATTCATCAGCGAACAGAGTAGCATATTTTAAAATATTGCTTGTATTCTGTATTCATGCTATTCCATAAATTCCTAGTATCCACTGATTTTTTCCGTTTTTTTTTTCCTTCATTCAGTTTGTCTTTTTAAATGAAAACATTTTTGAGTACTCAACTCATTAAGATACTCAGCACCTAATGAAGTTGGAGAAGGGCAGCGATCCCACTGTTGCACAGAGATTTTTATCAGAGAAGTTTCCCTAAACACCACATATATCACTTGGAAAATTTCCATAAGATTCTTTCCAATTGAATAGTATTTAAGTATTTTTACAGAGAGCAATCAAAGCATGTAGCACTTGAAGTTACGTTACATTAAAGCCCTCTGATTGTGCAATAATAAAAGATGAATGTGGATTTATATTGTATGCACATAGATTAATCTTTTCATAGCATTGCTCAATAAAGACAAACATGGGGTAGAATCACAGTGGTTTTCTACTAGTCCTGAAAGGCAAACAGAAGAGTTCATGTAACATCCATGTTCAGGCATAATGCATACAGCAATTTTTATCCCCATTTTAATATAAAAATATGTGTAATACCTGCAGTAGATGCAAAAAAAAAAAAATACTTAAGAACAGCAAAGTACAGGTTAGGACTGTTGCTGCAGAGCTTCTGAAGGACATGCCTGAGATGCATTTTTGCAGAGTTTTTGCAGTAGCAGCTGTTGGGGAATGCAGAACTGTCACCTTCTGTTTTGTGGTGGTATGTCTCGGAGGATGATGAGATCATTCCTTGTGTGACATTTGGGGCAAATATGTAAGACATCTCATCCTAAAAGTTCAAGACAGTCTGATCTTTACTCTTGCAACATCTATAATGATGGTGAGACATGTTGCAAATATAGATAGCCTGGTGGAAGCGTAAGCCTCTTAGGCACAGACAGAGTTATCATGCCAAAATATGCATATTTTAATAGCAAGGATCATTAACAGCAAATGTTCTTAGTAAAATGGTTTGTTGCAAATAGAGGGCGCTGGGACTCCTCAGGTGTCCTCAAATGTGAATTAGATTGTGTTTGCAAACTTTTTTTTCTGGTTCATTGTACTGATCAGAGAGCAGTAGATCTGGAGAGGAAGGTAGCGTTTCTGTATGTGATTAAGATGTAGCTGGCAGTAGACTAGGGTTAAAATAGAGGCATTCACATCTACTCAGTGAAGTGATTTTGGTCAGCCATCTCTCAGTTCAGTAAGTTACTTAACACTGTGGACATTTTCCCAAACAGGATGTGAGTGCTTGTACCCATCAGCTATTGTGCGAATTCAGCCTATGTCTCTCAGAGCTGGTTTCATGTATGTTATTAATTCCTCATACAGGAGCTATTTCTTTCCAATGTGTTGCCACCTTGCACAGAGGTGCCTTGCTCTGTGTCTGGGCCTCCTGAGTATCATTGTAATACAAAGCTGTATAATAATACTCTAGCAATAACTGCCTCTGATCATGCAAATTATGCAGGGATAAACATGGCAAAAGCAACTGTATGACATGAGCTTGTGAGATAAGACCTATGTGACTCTCTGAAGAAGGCATCCTGGCATTTTCCTCCTACCCCCTTTTCAAAACCTTTCTTTCCAAGGTCTTCTTGTTATCCTCTTGTTATCCTCTTCTGCACTATTTTTTAATAGTGCAGAATAGTTCTGCACTATTTTTTAATAGTGCAGATAGACTTAATTAGCTAAAAAAACAAGGCACACCATTCCTGCATCCATCCAAGTCTCAAAAACATCCCCTGCTCCTATAGTTCTACATTTAGAACAAAAAGAAATATTGAAATTCAGACATCTCCAGAGCTGCAGAGATTCTTCTTTTTATTAACTGGTTTTATTTTGTTTCATATGTGGAAATTGAAGTTGCAATGAATCTCTAATATTTACAAGAATTTTTAGAGCTGGTGACACTTTAATCCCTATAGCATGTCTGTCTTATGGCTCTGGACTGGCTGGAACCCACTTGCCTGCTTATAGCAGCGTGTCTAAGAGAGATTGGGTGATTTTATGCAGGAACTAGCTTATGTCTGACTAGTTCAAAATGTAGATAACATACATGGTATTGTCTGTGCTTAGCCAACTGACTGTGGATTTAAGGTGATACCCTAACAGACCAGGGGAAATAATAGAAGGAATCTGATTTTCCCCAGTTCATTGCTAATTGTGATAATTTATGCAAACTATTACAGGATTTAAAAAAAAAAAATTACGGTGGTCTACTTCTGTTTTCTTATTTACTTATTTAAAAGTAGTACAATCATATTTGTTTCACACTGCACGATGCTTTCTTATTTATTTAGTCATAAAGTACATAACTCAGCAAAATATCAGCATTACAAAGTGATATTATTTTTCCTTTGAAGGCTCACTTTACACAGCATGTCATACTACAGACAGTGCTGCTTTCAGATATTAAGATGTTTTTTCCTTTCTCCCACACTTTTCATTCCATTTTGGCAAAGTTAATAGAATTGCATGTTAATACCTGTACCACTGGTCTTCCTGTATCTCATCTGCCAAGCTGTTTACTCTTCTAGTGAGTGACAACAGAGGTCAGATAGAGGTATTTTACAATAATGAACGGTCTAGAGGAGGCTACCTATATGTCACCTTTCACCAAAACTCAAGATCACAGAGAGACTCATACGCTAGCCTGAGCCAGGATTACATGTGCCAGTCCATTGCACATCCTGTGGTCAGCGTTTGGACATTGGGGGCCTCTAGGAAAAGGCTCAAGCTGGGCATCTGGTACAGTTTGCTGTGGTTTATTTTAGAGTGAGGGAGTATAAAACCCCACAAATGTCGAGGCAGCTCCAACTCATTTAAATTAATCACTTCACAGGAAAATACAGCTTACTGCTACAAGACAAATTCACTTGCTGCAAACCCTTCGTCTTTGAGAGGAAAAGTGTGCTTCTCTTTAGGACTCTAAACAATGAGTTGAGAAGCCTTTATAATTAACACTTTATTAAAAGATCCTAGATAAGGAGGAAAGCCATTGTCAGAGCGAGTGCTGTGTCCTCGGTAGGCGCCTGTCTGCATGTACATCACTTCCTCATCAAATCCTAAAGCTGAAAGAGCGAGCTCTTTAACCCCTTGATTCCCTGTATGATGTCCTATGTGCTTTTATAGCATTACAAGCAGATCTTTTGTAGTTTTAGTGATAATTCTACAACTGTTTGACCTGTGGGGGAAGTGAGAGCTTGGGTTGTTTCCATAATACTAGGGATGTTTGGGTAGTATTTATTCTTGGTAACAGCAATCAGTTTAAAATCATATTGGTCTTGTGAATTACCTCTTATTATTGCTATCTATAGGAAATGTTTTTAAAATGAAGTGGGTTTTATTTTTCATATAATTTAAGTAACTTATTCTAGGTCAATTTTGCAGTGAACTGAGGGGGCTTATCCAAGTTTCTGAACTTAGCAAAACTATGTGTGTGGAAGGAGGCAGATAGAAAACAACAGTGAACTGTGAAGCTCAGCAGTGTTTCAGACAGTGTGCCCCATCTGAGCTGTCCAAACTACAAGTGGTCACAGAGAGTTCTGCTTCTGAAAGGTCCCCCTCATGTCCTTGTATCCCTGTGTGACAGTAATCATAGTCTGTTATCTTAAAGAACTGGCTTCTGTAGCAAATAAACATATTTACATACTGGAGCTGAAACCACCACATCAAAGACCCAGCTGGGGTCAGGTGCCTGTTCATTTCAGAAAGGTATACTGGATGCTGTCACTGAGGCTGTGAACACTTTACATCTATAAAACATCAGTTATAAAAGAACAGAGTATAAAGCTTTCAATTTAAAGGCTAGTAGCAGACTCCTCACTTTCTGATAACTTCCCTCCCCCACAAGCATGTTCACACTCATTCTTCTGCAAGTCAATCAATAGCCAAACAAGCAGGGCTTCTGCTCTCATCTCCATTTCAGGAGACCAAAACCCTCAGCTGACCAAAGTTGACTACTTTGGGATAAAGGCTCCAGATTTTTCCCTCATCAAAAAAACCAAGCCAACCCCACTCCCCACCCAGCATGAATGCAGTAACCACCTGAAATGATGACAAGTCAATAATACTGATATGCTGTGAGTTTCAAGGAGAGATCAAGAAAAAAGCAAATTCTGTGGTTGATTGCTCTAAAGCAGGATTAAATCTAGAAAATATCAAAAAGCTGATGACCTCTCAGGGATGGGATAATGCCTAAAAGATATGACATTCCTATGCATTATTGAATACTATGCATGTTTACTCATCCCTTTAAAAGAGTGAGAGCCATGCAACACAGAACATCTGCTACTAGTTGTAAAATTCCTGGGAATGCAAAGAAAAAAATAAGAAAAAGTTTTTCTCTAAATGAAACAAAAAAATGGGAAGTTGCTTCTTTTTGCTAAGTCATTGCTTTTTTTTGTGGCTTTTTGATCCATTTCTGAAAGGATTGGCAGTTCAGATGATAATTAAACAGTCTCTGGAAGAACACAGGCCTGTTTCGAACAGTCTCTCTGTTTTCACCTCTTCTCAGGATTTCTTTTGAAGAACCAAAGTCAAAGATGTATCTTCAAAACATATCTCAACTTTGCAAGTTGCAGACAGAAAGATCTATATGACTTCTGTTGCACAGTGGGTCCTTCATGCTGTACAGTCCTCAGACATGTAAAAATGTTACTTAATGTCCCTTAGGTTTTGAATGATTTTGTGGACTCCATTCAGGAGCTCAAGACAGCATCTTGAATACTACTTACAATACACTCTAGGTCAGCCTTTCATTCATTTCCTAAAGAAAAAGAGGAATAAATATACTACATTTTAGCTGTTGATGTGTAAGCATGTGAAATCTGAACTACAGTTTCTGGACATTGAATTATTGATTGCAGTGTATTTCAGAAAAGAAACTTTGCAACATTGTTTTCAGTTTCACAGGAACGATATATATCCTTATCAATTTAAACAACATTAATTCAGTTTTTGCTTGAAGACACTGTAGTCATTTAGTATTGAATTCTCAGGAGGTCCAGTCACTGATTTGTTGCAAGTCCCTCTGAGCTCTGGGAAGAACTTGTGGACTTCAGTGATGGCAGAGGTGAACACTGCAGCTTTTCAGGGTCTTTCTAACAATCATGTGCTCTTAGATTTAGAATACAAATTGAATGATGGATGTCTAGTATCCACAGAGAGTAATTTCTCAGCGGTATTAGAAATCCCTCTAAGTCCCATCCAGACCCAGTGAAATTCCTTTTTGCAAAGTCTTGTACAGGTCCCTGGCATAAGAAGAATTTCATGGATAGCTAAATGAAAGTTATCGTTCCCAGGATTTTTAGATGTAGCCACAGCAACAGGACATAAACAACCTGGAAACATATCTGTATTTTGAAAAAAAAATTGAGTATTCTGAAAGGTCTCATTAGGAAAATTCCCTTTTATAAACCCCCATCTACTGCACTATGATTTGATTGTACTTGCAGATTTAATTGTACTTGCAAATAATTAAACAAATCCACAAAATGTTTGCATTACATTAATTTACTTTACTAGGCCCTGCAATACTAGAACCATAATTACCTACATATTTCCCTTTACTATTTTCTAGCCTCTCTTTGTAAATTGTCAATAAGCATTCTGGAGACAGTTGGATTAAAAAAAAAATACTGAGCATGTGTCTGATTAATATTTTAAGACCATGAGGATCAAATCTAAAAATGTGGCTGTGTTTTTTTTTTTTTTCTTTTTTTTCTCCAGCAAGTTCAAATTATCTGATAAAGCTGTAGTGTGTGCATTCAGAAACTCTTTTTTAATCATTGAATGATGGGAGGTTTTACACTTCAAAATGCAACCACCTCTATAGTAACTACAAAAGGAGAAGGCAGGTCTGGATTTGTACTGGCAGGGTGGCCATGGAGCAAGTGGTCTGTATGCTTCTCTGTAGTGTGAGCAATCACCTTAGTCCTCCACATGCTGTCATGGGTACTGGCACAGAGGCACACAATGCCCTCACAACCATTTTCTCCCCCAGCCAGGCTGCAGCAATGATGTGAGCTGTCAGTGCAACTCATCCAGTCTCCATTGTCAAGAGGGGTGGAGTGGTGTCACCCGCCTCCTTCCTCTAAAGCCACCAAAATAGGCTCTTATTTGATGATGATTTGCATAGTTTCACAAGAGGGAAAGGAAAACATGATGCCTCTTCTGTACTCTCAGGTTCACCATGGTGCTGGGTGCCATAGGGCACTGATGTGTTGCTTGCTTGCCATAGACACAAATAATCCTTCAACTCCTCTTGCAGGTGCTTCCAGCACAGGGCTGCAGTGTCCCTTCTCTCCTTCAACAGGCATAAACCCAGTAACAGGGCAGTTCCCCATTGTAAGAGACCCCTTTTCTCTGAAAAGCTAGACAGGAGTGGTGACATATGGAAACTCCTTAACTCCTTCCTTGAGATTTCTGGCAAGGGTAGGTAACTACATAGGTTGTGGTCCCACACCCTGCAGAGGTACAAGGTAAACTTAATGTCTGAAGGTGTCATACTTTTCCAGTTTCTATTTCTACAAAGAGATTTAAGTCCCACTTTTCATAGAAGCATCTACACCTGTGCCCCTGCTGATGCTAATTTGTGGTACTATAGTTTTATATATGAGGAGTATCAACAAAACTTCCCCCACTTTCTTGCATTAGAGTTGTGTGATGTCTTTCTGCAGCTGTAGGATCCCATAGGAGGCTTGGGAAGAACATACATGTTCAGTGACCAAGTACCAAGAGCAGCAACTTTATTGATGTAGGACCAATGTTTCTCATGAAGTAACTGGAGGGTTCTTGATTCCCCAAGGTTCTGCTCCTCCATGTTTTACACTGTTAAGTAGCTGTCATGTTCTACCCTAGGAGAGAATGCATTTCAGTGATGGGTGAACTCATGCTTATTCTTTCTGCTCCATTGATATAATGGGGTGTCATTAATCTTTGTAAACCTTTGGAGGTTGTCATATAGGAGATGGTGTCCGAGTGACAAATATTAAATTAATTAGGACTAGTAGCATTCTGTTTTTTATTTAAAAACAAACAAACAAAAAGCCACCAAAAAAAAAAACCACCAAGAAAAAGACCTGATTTGCTCCATAGTGGCTATTTATGGGTCTTGTGAGTGGCACTGAAGGATCTGTACAGAGCAGGATCACATCAGAGAATACAGTGATGATCTGAAAGGTAAAAGTATCTTCTGCTGATAAACTTTTACTGCTGTCAGTTGAGGAACACTTCATTCTCTGCACTAAATTCAAAAATGTAATCCCTTAGGGAAGAGACTAGTATATTAAGGACAATGCATCCATCAAATGTACCACCCAGTCCCCTCAAGCTTTTTCTTTTTTGGAATGGTAAGATTTATGGGATTTCTGCCACTTAGTACCTTACAAGAAAAAAAACCCCAAAACTGTTAAAAAAAGATATGAAGCTACCAAATTTGGCATAATCCCTACCAACTCTCTTGGCTTTCAACACAACCATGAACAAAAGCATCCAGAATTTTCTCCGAGTTAGGCCAGTCCTGAAGTCTTTGCTCTGGTAAAATCAACATTGGAGATCAAACTGGATTTACCTGGGTTAGGACACCAACATTTGCTCAGAGATTTGTGGGAGTATTTGGAATTTTTTGGTCACGTTGCTGGTGGATGGACAGCTGGCAAAGGCAGCAGTACTGGTAAATCTCTGCTTGTCATTTGGCCTGTTAGGTTGCTGCATACATTTGAGAGTGGAAGGGCTGGCAGCCAGCATTAGCTCCCAAGACCTAAAGAGCCTTCAAAACAGATTTAGATGCCACCCACAGCTACTCTTCTCATTGCAGTATTATAGGACTTGAGGGAAAGCTACAATTACTGAAAGTATAGAACTGGATTTTTTTACAAAAATGTCATTGGATGTTTCTCTTGACATTTTTCTTTTTTTTTTTTTTTGTGTGGCTCTGAAATTCCATTTCACATATCTTAAGGGAAATCTTTGATTGTCCAATCAGAATAGGAAAATAAAAGCATGCCTTGCATTCAACTTTATTAGCCAACATAGTATCAGGCAGTAACGCCTTCATTATAGCAATCTGAGTACTTCCTGAATAATTCAGAAGTGCCAAACAGAAGACTTGTTGCTTGGACGTGCTAATGAAAATATCAAGGGAATTAATTAACAGTCAATTATATCAATTTTAGATTTGGACATTGATTATGACGCTAAAAGCAAAATCCACATTCTTTACTATACATAATTCCTTACTTCTGAGTGCTATAACTCATCTTAATAATTCCAGTCAAAAGTGGAAAGGAGATAAAAATTCAGATTATTTTTCCTGCTTTTCCTCTCCTTTTCAATATGCTTGAAATAGATAAAAAGCATGGTAGAAATACATGTATGTCTTCTAACTGTGCTTATCCAAATATTTCTGGTTTGTGCTTTGTAGTAATGTATTCTGGCAAAAGGAGCTTGAATTCAGAGGTTAACGAAAAGATGTGTTTATTTATATTCTCAAGTTTATTTCTAAACTTGAAAAAGAATTATTTGGTACTGATTGATATTTTAATGCTGTTTTCTTTTTTTTTTTACAAGGGAAGTTTGCCTTTTTTTTTTAATTAGCACTTCACAAACAGCAAAGTTTATCTAGAAGTGTTTTGTTAAACTCCACATGTGCTTTAAAAAGAAAGCTGAAATTTTCTAATCTTCGGTGTTAGTGGAAAGGGTTTCACTGAGATCAGTTTTTGCATGATTTGGCACGAGTTGTCTAGACTGGTTTATGAAAAATGACAGCTAGTAGGAAAGTAATTAAAAATGTATTTTGCTGAAAGCAAAAATATTTTTGGAATCTATAACTACCATCTTCAATTTGCCAACCATTTCCACAATTATTTTATATTAGCTGGAGGATTTTGTATTCTAGAAAATATGTATATTGATAGCTGAGCATTGATAGCTTTCTGGTTTGATCTTCTCACAAACTGTGCTCTTGTAACAAAATAGCAAGAGCTGAAAAAGTGATCAAATAGTGCATTCAAATCTCTGTGGCATCCTTTATGAATTATTACAATTGACAGTAGATGGTGATAGGACTCTCTTCCATGAATGAAACATTCCAGTATTTTAGCTGGAGCTGAAGGAAGCATTGCTTTACTTGGAGTTAATCTATATTTTCAGTTTGAATTCTTTTTTTTTTTTTTTTAATTACTATTTTCAGTAGTAAAGCAGTGTTCCCAGCTGAAGGAAAAAAAAAAAAACAACAACAATGCAAAAGTCTGATAAATGCAAGATTTATAACTTGGAAATGAAGCCATGTATTGCAATATATAATGAAGGAGATGAACTCTTATTACCAGTGCTTTAGAGGCCTTGGTACATTACTTAGGAAATTACTGACAATATCATAATAATCAGGTACCACTCTGCTCTTTGTTCAATCACTGTCCTCGTGCAGCCAATGTCCTGCTGTAGGTTATCCCAGATAACTTTGGAGTGTGAGTAAATCCAGCGTATGCCCCTGCACTGGTATATCACAGAATTGTCAGGATTGGAAGGGACCTCAAGGATCATCCAGTTCCACCCCCCCTGCCATAGGCATGACACCTCACACTAGATCAGGCTGGCCAGAGCCTCATCCAGCCTGACCTTAAAAACTTTGAGGGATGGGGATTCCACCAGCTCCCTGGGCAACCTGTCCCAATGTCTCACCACCCTCATGGTGAAGAAGAGTCAAGGAGCTAGAAACCAGTATGGAAATATCTGAGCGTCACCTAAACCTGGCCCTGGCCTCTTGGTATTGCTTTCAAGCAAATGTTCACTAATTGCATAGTCAAAGGCTCCTGGGTGGGTGTGGGGTCTTGGGGCAGGCAGACAGGTGAAGTGAGGGTTCCCTGTGCATTCAGCCAAACCCAGTCCCTGCCTAAGAATGGCATAAGTAATTCATTTCAATGAGTTTATTCTGTTGGTGTAAATTTATCATTCTCAGGTTACATCTCTGATTCAATATTTTAGAGATGAGAAATCAAATTTGAAAGACAGCACTGAATGTATTGTTATTTATTTTAAGGGTGGAGATTAAGTTACAGTATTAATAACAATAAGCTGATGGCTGAAAATGTGCTTGATAGTCCATTGATCTGTACCTGTCATTCGTGGCTCCCTGCTAGTCTTGGTGAGCACTTTATTTACCATACTGTCATTCTCCTATCAAGTTTCCATTCCATACTGGATCTGTGGTTAGAAGTCCAGAACCATCTGTTTTATGAGGAAATTCAAGTGTCATTTCACCACAATGGGTTCCCCTAAGAGCTCCAGAATAAGTAACTCTGTACTCTCTGTTTTACGTGCTGTGTTCCATTTGGAAAAATTTCCTAAACTTCTGCTTTTAGATACAGAGGATTATGGTTTGTGTATAGCCTTAGGTGAAGTAAACGAATTAATGCTCTCCTTCAGGTGTATGAAATCCTAGTCAGGATACCTGTAATAAATTCTTATAAATTGCTTTGAAATGTTCAGTGAAAAATGTCCCTCTGTTGGATTGGCCAAGTTCATGATAACTGCCCAGATGTTCAAGAAAGGTTTTACCTATCCTCTGTTCAGCAGGGACCTTGTTGTGTGCCATGCCTCTCACACCTGGGATTGGAGTGTGCTGTCTCTCTGTTTATGTCAGCAAAGAAAATTGTTGTGCTCTGTTAATTAACAAATCCAATAACTGTAAAAGTTTAAAATGGTATGACTACCTCTGGCATTTCGTACTGAATTTTACAGCTGCTTCTTTTCTTGTCCCTTCTCAGTTAACTAGCCACCTCTTTCCTTTTATCTTGTGTCCTACTGTGTGCAAAATGTCACGGACCTCCAGCCTCCTCCTCCGTGATTCTTACCCATCCTGCCTCGTGGGTTTGCATTGCTGCCTTATCTCAGAGCAAAATTTTCTCCTCAATTGATATGCATAGTCAGACATAGTTAATCCATACTTATCTTATCCATGTGTCTAAGCATTCTAGAGATTTAAGGAACACCAATAATCAGTTTTATAAGGGACAGCTGTCAACTCCCAAACTTTTTGCAAGCATTTGGGGCTCACATAGACTGGTGAATGCAGCTCACAATTTATTCCTGTCATGGGACCTCAAACTCTGACATCTGTGACCTTGTCACTGCACAGACTTGGAGAAAAAGTTCTGAAATCAGTAAAATGATTGCGTGTTTGCATGTGTATAACTGACAAGATTCTGTTCTCAATGCTTTCCAGTGTCATTAACTAAATGTGTATAATAATTTATGTTGTCATTTAAATTTAAAAGAGACTTTCTGGACAGCAGTATTTTGCCTGTTAAATCTTGTGAAGCACACCTTGAACTGTGTTTTAATATGAATAGGTAACTAGTACAGATCACAGGAAAACAGATGGTGTATAATGTAAGAAGAGCCAGCCAAAGAAGCCCTGGGTTTTACACAACCTGAAGTTTGTGAATGATTTTTCCAGTGCAAAGTATATTGTACTAATCCAGTTTTGTGTGAAATGTTCTTAGTATAAGCTCCTATCAACTGACCCACCAGTTGTGTATGATATATACAGAGAGGATATTAGTTATGGATTACAGACACCTTGCTACAAAGCATTTTGTTAAATCCTGCCAATTGCAAGAGAACAGCTATTGTTCTGTATTGCCCTCTTTGACTAAGCCTGCCTCTGGAATAGTAAATGCTCCTCTTGGAATTTCAGTTGTACTGTCTAGTGCTGAAATGCAGATTACTGGGCAGATGTTCTGAGCAGTGGTGGGAGAGCAGCTCCCACAAGGGCAGCAGAAATCCCCCCTATGCACTCATACCTCTTAACATGTGAGCTAAAGGCATTTGTCATAGTTGGGATTTCTGTCTAAGGCAGGAGGCATCTGAACCACAATTGCTCAGAAGTGTTTGGGTGGGTGTGAAGCCTCCCAGTGGGGGTCAAAACAGAGGGCACTGACCCATGACAAGTCCAGCTAGCAAACCCTTCTGCCTTTCACTCCCACCACTGGGGAGTGTGGTTTGAAACCCTGGTTTCAAATGGGAGAAGAGGTACAGGAGAACACCACCTTTCCCTTCTGTAACAGGCAGGGACTAGCACAGAGAGGCAGCATGCTGGCAGCACTGGGGCTTCTCCTGGGGCTTCTCCTGGGGCTTCTCCTGGGGCTTCTCCTGGGGCTTCTCCTGGGGCTTCTCCTGGGGCTTCTCCTGGGGCTTCTCCTGGGGCTGCCAGGTTTCTGGTCACTGCAGAGCTGTGGGTAGGAAAGAGATGTTGACAACGGGAGCTCCTCCACCATCTCCAACCTTTGCATTTTGTATTTGTCTATTCCAGATCCTCCCTGCCTCCCTCTCCTGCCTTATTGGAGTCATTAATGAGGGTGTAAGCCATCCCCTTATTAGACAGGCATACATTTTGGGCTTGATGACCCTGATCCTCCTCATGCTCAGCCTATCTCCTTTCAATTGTTTCATCAGCTGCGTGACTGCCAGCTCACACCTGACAAGTGACAAGTCTCAGGCTCCTGCTGACTAGATAATCAAAGTCTTGTCACAGCTGTCAATACCCTGCAGATAGGAGAGGACAAAGAGAGGGAAGGTTTCTACAGAAACCACTGCCTTCAAAAAATACTGTCGATTCTTCTTACAGAAATCACCTGTTTGTTTCAAAACGTTATTTATTACAGCAAATGCAGCCTCTACAGAACAAGCATGTAAGCTGAATGATGACAGTGGCTTTTAATGACATCCCCCTCCAAATCTGCTGGCCCCAACATTTTGTGGGGCATTGTTTGGAATCTCTGACTAAAAGGAAAATATTAATATTTAGCAGTCATTTAACCTTCCTGAAGAATTTAAGAGGGGGGAGGGTAAATCTGAAGCACAACCATAATTACTTTTTGATAAAAAACATTTTTTTTTTTTTTATAAAGCAAAGAACACAAAAGTATGTTCTCGTCTAATATTGCAGACCAAGGTTATTTATGAACTCTTCCAATTTTGGAACATTTTCAAATGCAGATTTGATTTAAAATGTTAATTAAAGCACAGGGCCAATTTTTTCCCCTTATTTACAGAACTCTAAATCTGCAATCTACCAAAGCTGATGAATTTCATCTGGGTTTCACTAGCACAAGAAAGTGTCATATTTGACACACAGTTAGTTGGATATTCTAACATAGTTACAAAGTATGTGTTAATGTTTTAGACTTTGGAATGGACAGATGTTCCAAATGTGAAGGATTCGAGATATTATTTTAATCTTTTGTATATTAAAAAATAAGTTACCTTGGATTTTAAAGATAGTTATGTCTGGAGAAGAGAATGACATTGTTTTTCACAGCTGAAAATCCTTTAAAATAATACCAGAGGCAAAGTTTCTGAAGACCTAGTGACTACTTAATGTATATCATTTACTGTAGCACCAGAAATAAAGCAGTGGGGCTGGCCTGCTGCTGAGAGAAAGACATATGGCACTTCTTGCCTCAGAAAAACAAGTCTTTAAGCAGAGTTTTCATCAGTGCTTTTCATGTGCTTCCCTTCAGTGCCACTTCCAGATAACTCATGGTTTGAAAGAAGTGCCACTGTTCAGTCACTCCTCGAGCCTTGTGTGTAGTGCACAGCCCTTTTCTCTGCTTTTATGCCTATTTTTTTTGTATTAGGAATGGCTTTGTTAGACATAAGCCATTATCTGTCTGAGCTGTGTTCAGCTGTCAAGTGCTGGCTGCCTTTTGCTGCTTCTATCGACAGTCAGCATTAGACAGCAGAAGGTGGCAGGAAGACCTGGAAGTTAAAGCTTGTTAGATCCCTGGTATGTTGCTACTGGTGCCTGTGGGTTTGTTGGAGGGGCTGAATGTTTGATGCACAGCCTGAGGTAGGCAGACAGCTAGGGACACCTCACCAGCAGCTCCCTGGTGGGCTCCTGTGCCACCACCCTTGAAGGGCTGCACTGGGGGACAAGGAAGGTGGATGTAATGCTGATACCTCGGGAATGCCCACCACAGAAGATTGCCAGCCTGCCCATGGTCTAGACTGGATAGTGTTTTATGACTAAGGGCTACTGAGAGACCCTGAAATTTTTGTAGTGTTTGCTTGTGCTCCCCTTGATGAGGAGCCAGTGTTTTTGTCTCAACACAAGTGCTGGAGAAGGTAAGAGAGCACCGGGGGTGGTTGTCTTGGGGCCAGCTCCCATCACTTGGCACACATCGGAATTTGTCCTGAAACCTCAGCCATGGCAGTCATTTCTTGTGTGAGGAAGAAGGATCAGGAGCTGAGAGGCCTTGGGACACTGTTCTAAGCACTGCCCAGCCTGGCCATGTAGCTGCTGACTCTTCTCAGCAACAGCTCAGAGGAAGTTTTCAGACATTTTTTTATTTTTTCCATCAGAAAATGCCGATTCGTCAAAAGAAAAACATTTCACAGAAACATCTGGCTTTCAATGAATCTTCCCAGAGAACCTAGCCTGCTAAGCAGATTTTCATTGTAAATCTGTCTGGTTCCCTGCCAGGTCACCTGCGTGGCTCCATGGCTTCCTGCCAGTGCTTGCAGCTCCAAGTTAGCCAGACCAGAAATCCTGCCCCGCATCACAGACCTCAACTTTCTGGATTTATATCTGTGTAGGAAGATGCTGTCCCCAAACACAAGGAGACTTCCCAAGAAGACCCCCAGGTTTCAAGCAGGCATAGCTCTGGGCAACTCTAGGGAAAAGGGAAAGTAGGGGGAGATGGGAGGGGGTGAGGCAGGCAGAGGGGGGGAAGTGGTGGTGGTAGGGAAATACTTTTCTTCTAATTCTGAATGGAAACTGGTTTCAAAATGCTGATTTTTCTTGCAGACCACGAATTTTGAATATTGGCAATTCCCAAGTGCAAGCAGATAGGAACAAGATATCAAGGCTCAGAGGTGTGATGTGGGATATGGGAACCTAGCCTGATGCTTTCAGGTTAAATGGATTTAGATGTATCATATGCAAACAAGTCTATTTGTGTGACATATAGGTATTTATCCACAAAGAAAGTATATCACTGGACTTAAGTATTTATTTAATTAATGTAATTTTGAGTAAATAAAAGTTATCATATGTGCCAGCTTGGAGCAATGACTTCTGTTCTACATAACTCTCAAACCTCTAATTTTTGTGTTTGGTTAGCATACAATACATGTCCTGTTAAATTCTGATTAAACACATAATTAGTTGTATTTAAAGTACTTACTTTAAAGTATTAGTGCTTATTTAGACAATGCTTTTCTTATTAAAGGTTAGTTTATTTGTTGATCAAATGTCACTTAAAATGTAGAGTGGGTAGGAAAGAGTAATGGTATGATTTACTTGAAAGAAAGCTATAGGTAAAGTAGGTGGCAGAGAATAAACAAGAAACTCTTTGAATGAAAATCACTATTATGTGCATGTTTCTATTTCTATCCATCTGCTTCAAGCAAAGAAATTGAAGGTGAGGTAGAGGAAGTAGACTGGAGCCTATTCTGTATCAGGCAACTTAGTGATGCTGGGCTGTGCTGCAGGAATTTTTAATTCCCTTAACTTTTCTGAAAAAGTTTTCCCTGTGTAACTGGTTGATGTGTTTTGTTAAGTTGTGGTTAAGTTGTCTTATCTAGAGATAAGGCAATGCATTCCTTCTCAGTGAAACAAGGCCGCTTCCACTGTGTTTGTCACCGTGCCTTCCCCAAAGCAAGCTAGAGGCAATACGGTCAGGAGAGAGCTGACTTTTAACATCACTCAAGTTTGGGCTCCATGGCTCTGTGACCGTTCAGTCACACTGCCTGCTCTTGGACAGGCAGTACTAGGAGCTCTTGCTACCTAGAAAAGTTTAAAAGGGTCTTTTTGCAGGATGTTTGAGCCTTTGAAGTTGTTCTTGGTTTCAGGCTTTGAAAATACTCTCATTTGTGTTCTGCTGAGTACTTTTTGGTTTGATCACAAGATAAAAAGCTACATTAAAAATTGTACCAATATGGTTACTGAAATTTTGAATTCAACCATCTGCAACCTCCCTCAATAAAAGAAAACTTTTGTTTAATGTGGTCTATCTTTAATACCTTTGTTTATAGTAGCATGAGGAGCAGCTCTTTCCTTAGAATGGCATCACTGCTTTCCTCTTCATTTCTGCAATTTTGAATGACGGGGAAAGCCTCAGCTGATTCTGGCAGAAGTAAATGCTGATGATGTCTCAGCTCCTCTGAAAGGTGGCAGCTACACAGCAGCAAGTTTTAGTCCCCAGCACCACAGGCTGCCTCAGCAATCTGGGGGATGCTTAGTGCTTCTCCTGCTTCTCAGTGGGATGGTGAAGCAAAGTAGTAAGTCCCATGTCACTTGTTAATCAATTGATTCTCTGCATCATCTGAGAGCTAAACAATCCCATTTCCAAATCCAGAATTTTCAGATTGCCATTTGCAACATGCTGAGATATCTTTCTGGCAGCACATGAGGTCCTGGAATCCAGGGTTTTGTGGAACTTCTGAAGCTTCCCCTGTCATCACTGGGGTAATGGCAAATGTGAGAATGATATGGCATTGAAGCAGAGAATTATTCAGAGGTAAAGTTAGTAATTGAGTTTTATTTTCTTCCTGGTTTTGGCCTGCTTGGTGATTGTGGAACTCGCACAAAATCAGAAATATTTGGCAAAGTTTTTGTTTCCTTTTTGGAGAAGGGTATAGTGTTATTGGAATTTCATCTATAGCGTGTACACTTACTGCTAGTAAGTCCGGTAGATAACATTTCAGAAACGTTTTATCAGTTGTTTCAAGGTTATACACAGAATTGAGTGGGTCTTCAATAACATTCTGGGGAAGTTTGTAGTGAAAGCTCTTTCTAAGAAGTATCTGGACTATCTGCAGGTTGTGTGAAGAATGCCAGGCACTGTATGGTGCCAAAATGCAATAATGGACACACTCTCAAGGAGGCTGCTGTGGCAAAGGCTTACCGTTTCTTTCTCTGAGAAAAGATGAGCAAACTTAAACCTCTCTTTTGACATGTAGAAGATGTGTATTTTTGTGAAAACATCGTGACAGCTGCATATAAAGTGTTAAAGGTCTATTAAGGTAGATATGGCAACTGTTAGGTTGTGCATGTCATCAGTGTCCTGGTTTGAGTCAGAACAGAGCTAATTCTGTTCAGTGATTTTACTTTTCAGCTCAGTCTCTTCTAAAAAAGTGACTGCACTTTCTGAAGCTGATGGTTTCTGGTAGTGGTAACACTCCATGTTTCTAGCTAGTACCAAGGATTGGTGTGCAGACCAAGGTCACTGCTAAATCTTGTATTAGGGGTGCAGAGTAAAAGGCCAGACCTGCAGGGAGGAACAGACAAGACAGGTGACCCTAAACATATATGGTATTCCATTCCATGTATGTCCTGTATGTAATAGGTATCTGTTTCCTTTCTCCATGTCACAAATCCTGCCCGGTTGCAGAATCACTGGTAATGGTTCAGTGTGTTCTGGATCTTTACTGCTTTTTCTGGACTCCCTCTAGTCTCTAACCTCCTCCTCTATGCTTCAGGTTATTCTAGCCCCTATGGTCTTCTCCCCTGCCATTGCAGAATTTCCTCCCAGTGCTTTGAAGTTATTGCCAGGTACTATAAAGAGATGAAGACTGGGATAATATTCTCACAAAGCTTTTGGCATTGATTGTCTGGTTGGCACACAGGTGAACCAGCTTCAGGCTCTTGTCCTGATTGATTTAGGATCTATTTCATGCACTTGTTGGAACCACTGGGCTGTAGCCCCTCCTTCTCCATCCCATCTCTGAGACACTATCCCTAAGGGTACTGGCATGTTTGCATGAAACACATAAACTATATTGCATCACACTTTTTGATGGGGAAATTCCACTGAATAGTTATCACAATTAGCTTTTGATTTACCCTTCTACTTCATTCCATTCCCTATTCCAAAATATTATTTAGACAGGAGTTAGGGTCATGACTCCTTGCAGAATTCATATTTAATATTTCCTTAATACAGAATCTAAATTATTTTGGTAATCTAAGTAAGGATTATGTATAATACAATTAATTGATATAAGTGGTTTCAATTCTTCTTAATATGGCAAATCTCTAGTGTGAAATATTCTTAGTTAATGATCAACATAAAATAGAGTTCATTTTTAATGCAAGTACAAGATTTGAATTAATTTGTAGCTAGAGCTGAGTTATTAAATTGTATAATATACACACACACATTCCCTGCTTTTGTTTTTAAAATGTTTGACATTTGGCAGATATCATGATGTGGTTGGGATCTTTCTATCAAAATTCTTTTTCCTTTTTACTACTAAGAGTCAATTATTTGTGGTTCCTCCACAATATAACAATAGTCCTCCAAGCTAATAATCTCACAAGTGGCTTGCATTTTAGTTTTCAGTGTTTCCAGCTGGTACAAATTGTTAGATGTGGAGGTATGAACAGTTGGCCCAGTTTCCACCTGCACAGAAGTCTGAGACTCAAACCTGCTCACTGCAGCACAGTGTTGCTGGTCCACATGCAGTGGTAACATCTCTAGCACAATGCAGCAGGTTTGGTAGGTTTGCACAAGATAATCTACCTTTAGCAGGTTATTAATGCAAGCTAAAGAGAGAAAACAAGAGTACTGGCAATGGATTAGCATGAAACTCTGTGCATTATCATGGTCTCACTTTCTTAGATTTAATGTGAGTGATGTACTTTGATATTACTATTAAATTTATAGCAGTGAGATAAGCATCAATTTTTCCTACAATTGCATTAAAGATGGGGGGGGGGGAAACATTGGGAGAATTGCCAAATGGATTTTGAATGTTGCTTAAAAGATGCGTGGGATGGAAGAAGTAACTTGCAGGGAACATCTGTTTCTGCTGGACCTTGTCACTTTTCTGTCAGTTGTAACACTGAGTTAATCAGATTCCTTTAACTTTAAAAACTGTTGTGTTTAAAATGCAGAACAGATCAAAAATAACTACCCAGTGTGCTGGAGTCTGTACATGTTATAGAACTGCTTTATAAATGAGGACAGATTTTGGTGTAAGTGTATCTGCTTGTATTTTCTCCCAGTATGGTGTATGAGTGAGAGCTGGAGGGATCTGAAATGATTTAATCCTCACTGTTCTTCATATTCCCTTTGTTTCACAGGTCAGTGAGCTGCAACGTTTGTGTTGTGTTTAAAAATATTTTCATGTACTGGCCAGACACCAAAATTTGTCCTAAGAATACAATTGAAAGGCTTCTTTAGTTGTATCTGCCTTGTTTGGTTTACATAGCCCCCAAAAGTATGTCAAAGTGAGTGCAATGCCAATCTGTGCTACTGCAGGAGCTTTTTGCATTGCATGAACCATGCCAGCTCTAGAGACAGACCAACCCAAGGGTATGTGCCACTTTTCCTACCCTGAGTGTATTCTGTGGTTGCTTTCTGATGGGACAAGTTACTGTAGAATGCACTGGGGGAAAAATAAGAACCTCTCTCTCCTCTTGAGAGGACCAGCACATATGCTCTACTGTATGTTTCCCAAAGTTTTTCTGACAAAAGCATTTTTTTTCCTGTGATGGTATATTTTCATTCTTTAATTTCCCAACTTATGTTAATAGAAAGAAATATTTCCTTGAAACATTTTCTACAGAGCAGATGTGATTTTTTTCAGATTTAAATGGCTAATATTTGATCTGTGCTACCATAAAATAATTTTCAGTATGAAGGGAATTGCGGCAGTAAATTAAGACTTTCTTTTTTTTTGGGGGAGGGGGGGAGGGTGGGGAGAACAAATTTAACTGTAGATGTAATAAAGAATTAAATAGTACCCTGCATCATTCTTGATATTATCTCTACAAATGATTATCTGTATTTACTATTGTCATTGAAAAGTAAATATATATATATATATATATGGCATTATTGATTAAAACCTGTAGTTAAAATAATCTCTATTAAAAAATAATTTAGAAGGTAAGTCTTCATGCTGTAGTTGTAGTTATGCCAATTAATGCTGTAATGTTGAAACTCTCACAAGCTCTGAGCATCATGACTTGAGTAAAGGACCTCTAAAGAGACCCTGTTTCCTGTTAGTGGTGCTGGTAAACCAGTGGGTAATATTCTCCTCTTTGAGTCAACACAGAACAAATGTCCCAATGTGGTGCCAGGAGAGGTCAGTATTGCTGGAAATAGCATGCTAAGATACCTGTAAGTCATAAATTTGAGGTCATGATTATTTGCAGTTCACGCACCTCATTGAATTGTTTTTGCAAGACAGGGGTGTGCGAATCCTGGTGTGCTGGCTAAATTCCAGTTCAGGCAACTACATTTTATGCCTGAAATTCCCCTGTAGTTCCAGTCACATGTTGGTGTGTAGTCTTAAGCAACTGACTTTCTGTGCTCTGTGAATTGCTGCATTTTAGATGTCAGTCTTGTATATGATTGTAGTCCAGCACTGTTAAGAAGACTCAAAGTGAAATCAGTTGTGCAAGAATAATTTGCTACAGAAGTTATGAGACCAAATGCTGGACACTGCTCTTTTCAAACTCCAGAAATTTTCTACAAGTGTGCAACACTTACATTGTACTGCTCTTTATTCTTGCACCCCTCCTCGCTATCACAGCTGGATCCATAACCTTTATAAGACATGCCAAACCATCCAGGAGCCGTGGACATTGTGAAGATTAAAGCATGGGCCATGAGAAACTTGGTGGCAGCTCTTAAGAGGATTCTTTGAGAAATTCCAGTAGCACAGGAGTGAGTTGGCAGTGACAAGCACTGCTGAGGTACCTTGTCATCACATTTGGCATTTCCTTCATTGCTGTGCTTTGCACAGGTTCTTGCATGTCTTCCCAGAAGCTGGAACAGTGCCAAGTTCCAGGCTCTGGGCCAAGTGCTAAGTCCTCAGGAATGACCCTGGTTCTAAGCTCCACATGGCAGTGGCAGTGCAAGCCCATGCCTGTTCTACCAGCTGCAGGAAAATCACTGATGCCCAACCAGTGGATCTGCTTCACAACATGCAAAACCCTTCTGGCCGGAGCTGCTCAGTGGCATGGAGACCTCTCATCTCATGTAAGCTCATCACTCCCAAAGAACAGCAGCAGTGGCATACACAGTGCTGTAAATATAATTGTCTAGGACTGATCTCTGCTTTGTTTCCCTTTTCTTTCAAAAGAAGAGGCCAAGATCAAAAGCCTTAGCTCAATCAGTCAGGCTTTAATCAAAAGAAGCAGTTGAGCACATGCCTTATGTTAAACACATAAAGGATTATTGCTGATTTCAAGGAGATAACCACATGCTAAAGCAGGGACTCATATCTGGTTCCTGGCAGCCTTGTATCCCCCCCTCTGCCTGTAACTTGCACTGCTTCATCCTTTCTTTTGCTTTAGAGTGAAATGAACATGCTGCCTAATCAAAAATAAGCAGATAAAGGTATTAAACCATGAAAGACCTGTTGCTTTGAGATCAGTTTTAAACAAAAGAGCAGGCAGTGAACGTGGCAGAAAGACTTTGTGTGACGTCAGTGGACTTTCCAATAGACATTGTATCATGGTCTCCAAATAGTGTGTCATCTTCTCAGAACTTCTGTGATGAGTCAGAAGAATTTGTTTTTTCACTCCTTCCATGTCAAATTGGGAGGCACATGCAAGAACCATATGCATGAAGGCCCTCAGGGGGCTGACACTGAACATACAAAGAGCATATCTACAGCCACAGCAATTACCAGTCTACATATTAAATGTTTTTGAGGTCTTCCACTTAGCTGGAGGTTAGTATATATTCGAGTATACAGTGTTTGCATAATATTTATATAATATTCTGTGATCAAAGATTGTTACATGCAAGACAGCTTCAGCAAGTTGTTTTCAGCTGAAGCCTTGTTTCCGCTTGTAAGGTTTTGTGTTGCCTTCTTAGTTGTTTCTCTGTTAATGCCACAACCAGAACCTGAATCCCAGTTCCTGAAGCCAGAAGTAGTGGGTCTGGGAGAAGTCACAGGGTTAACATCCTAACTTACAGGCTTGGTTTACCTTTAATTGAAGTGGGTGTCCTCAGCAAGTGGCTTCTCCCATTAGAAATGATCTTCTGCCAGAAATCTATATTCTGTCATACCCAATTATGCACCCTACTAATCAACAGAGAACTTGGTAGCACCCCGACATGGAGAAGTCTGCATCTGTTCTAAATCCTGCCCTTCTAAGCAGGATTACTGCCAAGCACTGTGAAGATTGCTTAGCTGGGTACAAAACATGCTGTACCCAAGCCAAAGGAGGGAAGTAATTCTGATTTTATTTGAGAGAGCTTATTTTATTGGATAGAAGGAAGTAATTCAATTATATACAATAAAATATGGTTCTCTGTTTTTAAGAAAAACATCAGCAAATACTATCTTGTACAATCTCTTGAAGCAACAGAAGAATGCAAGAGTCCTCAGTAGCTCAAATACCTCAGATGCTTTTCTGCTTCTCTGAATGTAAGTATTATTAGATGAATTTTAGACTACAGTAGTAGTCTTCTATCAGCTCATTTATCAAATCTGTCAGGCTTTAAAAAACTTAAGTATATGCTTACTGTTAAACACATGAACATTATAACTGATCTCAATGAGACTACTTAAAGTGCTTTGTGGAACATTTCCTGCTGTTGTCTAATCCCCATGCCAGTAGTGTAGCCACTTACGTTGTGATTGTGTTTTGTTTTCTGGTGGTGTCCTCGATATTTCTGTGTTTAGAGGCCACCTGAGTCACCTCGGAGACTACCTCTATTGTTGAACTGGAGGAGGTATTGAGGAAGTCCACAATACTCCAAATAACTTCCTAGATGAAGGCAGATTAAATAGCTAAGCATTTTTGTGGCTCAGAAAAGAGATGGCTATGAGAATATAAAACAAAGGAGATGTGCAAACCAGGTGGGTACAGCTGTTCAAGGGTTAGGAGGTATTGTGTGAAAATGGCAGGCAGCAGGTTTAAAATTTAACTTCCTTGTAGAGAAAAAAACTCCTTGGTTTTTTTTCTACACATCACAGAATCTCAGCACACAGAATGTTATGGAAGCCAGCACTGTGAGTAATTTGAACAAAAATTCAATAATTTCAGGTAAGAATAGTCCACTGAGTACAACAAGATGTGCAACTGCAGATCTGACCACTGTAAAACTGCAACTGATGGTAAGCACAAGTACCCCACTGGTCTGCAGGTATTCCTCCTGCGTGTTGTGTTCTGTAGCTGTGCCTTGATGCTGCTTTGCAAATTGCACTCTGCCATTTTGAAATCACTGCACTGTGGGTTTTCTGGGTGTTTGTTGGTTTTGGTGGGTTTGTTTTCATTTTGGTTTTGTGGGTGGGTTTTTTTTTTTGGGGGGGGGGGGGGGAGCATGTTTTTCTTTCAAGATGTTAATTATTCCAAATTGTAACATTCTCTCTTTTCCCATGGAAATGGCAAAGTATGACCCAGTCATCCCTTCCTATATCCCATGTGGTCAAAGGACAGTGTCTGAGAGGCTGGTACAACACTGGATTGATAGAAACAACTTTTAGCAATTCAGGTGAGCTGTTACTGTGCCAGCCAGGCCATGGCTTTTTGCCAAAGGTGCCAAGCGTCTTTCCAGTTTGCACTGAAGCTTACAGGTCTGCTTTGTTGACAGCAGGGTGGGAAGCTTCTGACTATTTCTGAAAATGAGATGTGTGTTCCCAAAGAGAGATTATATGAATATTACATCTGCCTAAAAGACTGTTCCTATCTGTGAAGATGTCCTGTTGGTGTTTTAGCACTCACTGTGTTCATGCACGTTGTGTGTGGATTTTGAATAACGTGGCTCGTTGGAGTTGTGGTTAAGTGCTGAGACTGCTTATGGAGCTTATAACTCCATTGTGGTTTTACTCTATTATTAACAAGTGGCTCTCTTGGCTGGCAACACAGCAGAGAATGGCTTTGCAGGCACAGGGAATCAGTCTCCCAACAAAGTTCAGCGGGGTGATGCTACATGTACAGCTGGCCAGCAGGCTTTACCTGTGCTACAGTTATTCTAAGGCTCTGTTCTAGTTTTCCCTTTACCATCCTGAAATGATTAAATCCAATAGAGGTATTTCACATCTGAGATGCACCTTCTTAGCACTGGAATAACTTGCAAAAAATTTCATTCTTAAGTGGGGGGGAAAAAAAAAAAGAAGAAAGGAAAAAAGATCCAATTTAGAAAAAGTATGCCTCTGCTTGCAACAAAGTCCTTTCAATCTGCATTTAAATAAAGGTATTGACTATGTAAAACACAAGGCTGCCCAAGGCAGAACATAAATAGTGTTTGCCAGGTATGGTGTTTGATGTGGGCTTCCACATAAGGTATTGAAGGCACATATCGGTAAATTCTGAACCTGCCAACTCTTTCCTGTGCAGTGTCACTCCAGTCTAGTTAGAGTGTATTTAGAAAGTAGCTAAACACACTTTTGTGGAAATCATTAAATAACACAGCAATTCATATATTTGTAGCAGACAGCCTTTAATGCACGTTATTAACTGGAAATAAAATCTCAGCATTTATCTTACATTATTTTATCTTAAAAAAAACCCAGATGCCCAGTATGACTGAGAATATAATACCCTAAAGTTTAAGACTGGTTTGTAAACACAGTCCCTAGTGTCTACTATTGATCTTTTGCTATTTTAATGCATTTTTACTGACTGACATGTCCTGTGGTAAAGAATATTGCCTAAATTAGTTATCTGATTGGTTCTTTTGATTAATGATGGGACTGTGCTTCATTACACATGACAACATGATCAGAATAATCACTGCAACCATAGAAGTTGGGACTGGCATTTTTTATTCATTCATTTTTAAAGTTCATTTATAAAATTATTTAATGTATACGTCCTAAGTTGTAATTTATTTACATGACACTTTTTTCGATGGGAACTGTTGTACTGTGTCACAAATGGCTAAGAAAACAAGGTAAACTAGATGTACAAATCAATGTCTTCTGGCTCAAGGGGAAAAAAACATAATCAAGATTCAAGAGCTGACCTTGTCCAAAGTCCAACTTGTCACACAACAAACAGTGAGGTGCCCAACAAATCACTGGGATCAGCAAGATGTATTCAAAGGAATGTTTAAATGATGTTATTCCTTGCTGCAGTTCTCACCAAAACTTCAAGAATCATGTGTGTTGGGGCAAAATCAAAACCCCCCAGAGTCAAGCTCAGGGCTGGCACACTAGAGCAGGAGGAATGCTTGCCCAGGACTCCAGTGCTGAGCTGCCAGTGGGGCTATATGCCTTGGGCAAGCATAGTCTCCATTGGGTACTTCACAGTGTTTCTGATGGGGCTGTTCCATAGCAACTAACCTGTCAAGCCACATGAGGTTGCACGCAGGCCTCTAGAACAAAAAAGTTTCTTGATGAAATCTCTGAGTCAATATGAGCAAGCACAAACAACTTTCAACCATATATACTTAACTTCTGCAAAGTCAAACCATATTTGACTATCTCTACATAGAGGACCAAGACCAGATGTGTTGCTTACTGTCATCTTATCCCTGTGCTATCTGCCATAGTTTATAGCACCTTTATATGCTTTAAGGTTCTTGATTACTTTTTAGTAGGTCATTCTGCGATTGATCTGTCTGAATTTATAAGGACATACATGCCACCTTATGTCATGTTGATGAATGATTCAAAATTTTAAATGGCAATTCAACATTTAATGTTTTGAAAAATGTTTAAATGGTGTCATGCACAGAATAAATGGCAGCTTTCATTTTCTTTCTTCAAAATTCCCTGCCAGCCTGTTTACATGATGTTGACAGACATTTTAGTGTTTGCCAGAGAAATAATGTGAACGGTTGGATACGTGCCATAAAATGGTTTTCTCTCTATGGCAAGAGTTTAAACAAATGTGTGCATGCACAGTACATGCACACACATACATTCTAAACATATTTCCAAACAGAAAATTGTTTGTTTGCCGTTATGACTACAGAAATGTATCTCCAAACAGGACTAACTCCAAAAGAGATAGCGACTCAGAGGAGTCAGAGCTTGTGACTGACTCCTGATTGATTCCAGCTCATGGTGTACAGTGTGGTACAGGACCAGTCTTACTGGTCAGGAGTTAAACAATATTACTTTAACCCTCAAATTATGTTGAATTCTGATGCAACAACTAAATAGGGCATTGGCAAATGGAATATTTTGTGTGCTGATATATTTTTCTACTTATTTTACCATTTTTACAATGCTCTGTGTCACTGCAAGACCTTATTGTACTGGCTCCATATAACACATTATCTGCATATAAAAGTAAATGTCTCTACAGATTTAGGGCCCGATCCTTTACACACATATGGGCTTTAAATGGACCTTAGCATTGGTACAATAGATTTTCTTCCTGAGACTGCAAGAGGAAGGCTGATATTTGTTGTGTGTAGTAAATGTGAAAGTTTAATATGCCAATAATTCCATTTCCATGAAATAACTATGGATTTAGGATGTTGCTCTGGGTTAATTTTAGCTTGTGTTTAGACATCCATTTTGTGACTAACAACATTTGTCTCATTAGGGTGGCATACTAAGCTTTTGTTTCCTGGAAAGAGATTGCTACTCCATGAAGTATGTTTAATCATAGTTAAACACCCTTTGACTTCTCATGCTGGTTCTAGCTATATGAAAGGCTGTTTGGTGTTATCTTCACATGCAGGTGACTGAAACATTGGTAATTCTTTTATGAAAGGAATTCTGAATAATGGATGGACACATTGAGTTTGGAAATCTTAGATTCCAGGATTGTTTTGTTACTAGTACAATAGAAATTGTGACTGATCAATGAAATGTCATCTCTTCAGGGTTTTCCAAATCAGGACCTACCTTAAAAGCAGCTTCAACGACTGTGTGGGTCACTGAGTTTTACTACTAGTTGTATATGAAATATTTAAAGCCATCGAAGGTTTCACCTTGTACTTAAAAAGTAAATTTTTAATTAGCAGAGATATGAATAGAGGAGAAAATCAGTTTTTTTTTTTCTAGAATTGATGAATATATTATATGCAGAGCATGCACCCTTAATTTCAAGTGAGGAATATATGCAATTTTCTATTCAAAAATTGTTTTCTATCAATACAAGCAGATAATTGGTTATGCTTGTTGAATGTCTGTGTATGTATGTGTTACTTAAAAGATACAGTAGTTTTTGAAGCTTGCTGTATTATACTGCAGCCTTTTATACATTACAGGATCAAAGCATGTAAAATCAATGTTGAACATGCAAGTTATATGTTAATCTGATTAAATGAATGAAGAATTGCCCAGTGCAATCAATTGAAATAGTCAGCAACTTTGTGTTGATCTCAAAGGAAATTATCACCTTTAGACTGCCAAACCCATGATACAACTTTGTACTTGCAGTAATATTTGCCTATTTATCATTCAGAAACATACATGTATAGTGGTTTTACAATGAAGTAATATTAGTCCATGAAAGAGAGGCATGTTAGAACTGGAAATGCAACAATTTTCACTACACAGGAATGTTAAATGTTGGATGAAGGTTTTTAAAGTGTTTTACTTGAAATGTATATTAAAAAAAGGGGAGAAAAAAGGCATCTATATTATTTTATCATTTTATTATTTGTTTATTTTCCCTGAAATTAAAATGACTTGATTTAAGTGTGTGATGCTATTTACTTGTATTTTAAAGCCTCGCATAATATTATACTGTAGATTGAAATGCATACTTATGTCTTTTTCTTTCATTGGACAGCTATGCTAAAGCAAATAAAATCAAACACGTACATTGCCTTTCAGTGGTGTGCAAACTGTAAGTGATGGGAGGAAAAAGCCGCAGCCATTCCACTGAATTCTATTATTGACAACAGCAGAAGTAAAAAAAATTAGAAAACAAATTCCTTTTTAAATAAAATGAAGTAAAAGACCTACATTGCTTGGAGGAAATGCTAATTGAAAATACCTTGCTAATGCTAGCTAGTCACAGGAAGGAAACATTAAGTTATTATTTTTAATAATGTTTACAAGTATATCCAGCCATTTCCAGCCAGTGAAAAATGTTAGCCTTGGTAAAATGTGGCAGTGCTACTTTTCACTGGTGATGCTGCTCATCTTCTCTCTGATAGCAATCATTAATTTTATTTTTTAACCCAGTCTTCAAATGAAGACAGATGAGCAGGAGAGTTTTAAATGCAAGCTGCTTATGTTCAGAAAAATGGCTGCTAGATTACAGATCACTGTGCCTAAGCTGAGTCCAGTGACTGTTTGGAAAGGGGGAGAGAAAAAAACAAAAACCAAACAAGTATTAGGTGAGCAACAAACAGACAGGCCTGTGAGGAGCCACTGAGGGCAAAGCATGTGTGTATATGGGCAGTGTCCATGCATGTGTTTTAGAATGTGAAGGGAGGAAAAGGAGGAGGAGGTAAAGGAGTCCTGAACAATGGTGCAGCAATCAGATTCATTTCCTAATTGCTATGGCGACCCACACATACTATTATTGTTAATTACTCTTCATAATTTTAGTGTTACATATTTCTCATTATCACTAAGAGGATTGTTAGAGACCAAAACGTGTAATAGATCACATCACTGAAAGCATCATCTTGCATCCTTTTTTTTGTTCTTTCAGTGTCATTGGAGTTGTCAATGAGCACAATGTAATTTCTATGTCTTTAAAGTTGTGATTTTTAGTCTCTGATAGCTTTGCCTTGATTGTGTTTTACCACAAACACTGGATTTATTGAGTTCCTGATGCTCACAAGGCTGGAGCTTTCAGATGGTCCTGCCCACAGTGAGCAGTACTGGTTATTTGGATACACTCCTTCCTGGGTACTATTTCTGTGTCATTGGAAAGTAAGAGGTGGGTTATCAGGAGGGCAGTGCATGAGTGAAAAAAAGGGGTAGTTAAACCCCTCCTCATTTTAGAGTAGGAGAGGAGTAGAGAGTTGACAGCTAGCCAACCTGTGGAGCTGGTCCCATGCTGCCAATGCATTGCTTTGGACATACCTCCTTGCTGCATCCCCACCAGTGGCCAAATGCCACCAGGTATGAGCTGAAGTGTCCCTGTGTGCCCCAGTGTTGTTCACAGTAAAAGTCCTGTCCCATTCAAGGGGGATACTTAAAATTAAAGTTAAGAACTGATTAGATTGAGTCTGACCTTCATTCTGAAAGGATGGAGAGGCAGAGCTTGGACCTTTGACTCCACTCAGGTGCAGGAGTCTGGTGGCTGCAGTCAGTGTGAGCAGTCTCTGTAGGCTCCTCTAACATGAAATTTTTGTTCAGTTCTTGTAAGGAGCTTTCCTGGCTCAGAGTTTGAAAAAAGACAGCAGTGAACATGCCTCCTCTATACTTCAGGGTTTTCTGCCAGCCCAACTGCTCCTGGGGAGTGACCTTGTCTCTAGGAATTAGGCCTTTCGTTATAGTCCCTTGTAAGGAGTTGAGAGAGGATTAATTGGTTTGCTCACTGCAGTTTCTCGAAGTATCTTACATTTTTCACTAGAAGATGACTCTGGAAGTACTTTCCTACGGTGAAACAAATCCCTGCCAAAATAAAATGATGAATCCTGAATATTACTGGCAGCACTGCATGCCAATTTTTGAACAGTTCATTCCTACCTGCACCTCTGTTGCACACATTCAGTGAGTTTAATGCCTAGCTATCACTGTTTTCCTTCTCAGCTGCCCATTGGTACAGGAAGCACAAGTGTCCTGAGCTCCTCCAGGTCTCATGTGGGAGACATGAACTGAACTCAGCAGAAATCCACTGCACCATCATTGAAAAATGTATATAGGGAATGTGCAGGAAAGGTGAAATGTTACTTAAGCCTTATAACTCCACAATTGCAGCACCTCTAACTGGGACAGCACTGAAAAATTCATTGAATTAAAACATATTTTTTAAGGTTCACTGTGGCAGGATAAGGTCCCCATCCACATCTGGTAGACCCCCTGCTGAACCCAGATGAGGTTTGGCTGTCCTGGTATCCAAGGTAGAAGATACTCTGCCCTTGGCAGTGAAGAAGGCAAGGCTCAACTGGCCAGGGAATGACTGCTCCTCCTTGGGCCAACAGCAGCCAGAAGAAATTTCTTTGGTGCCTGCCCTTGAAAGGCTGCAACACCTGAGAGATGCCTAAGAGCTCTCAGTATGTTTATGTGTTAGTTATAGGATTTAATTAAATAACCCATGGATATTTAACTCCTGTTCTGACTCTCTCTCCACACGTGGCTGAAAGGGGATTGCCTAGTGCAAAACCAACCCTAGCAAGGTGAAAACCTCTTCTGTCTGATGGTGAGTCCTGGCTGGCAGTGGCTTGCTTGCATGACTCAGAAGGTGAGTCCAGAGGAAGAGGGAAAGTTAGAGTGGTGGGAGGGGTGCTTGGAGCTAACGAAGGCCTTCAAAGTAAGAGTGATGTTAGAGGGTGTCAGGAGGCAGAAGGTGCCAGCTGTCTGACAAAAGAAATATCATTACTCACTATTAAAGAACACTCCAGATGCTTGATATAGTCATGGGTGTTCTCCTGATATTTTTTTTTTTTTTAGCAAAGCTTCTAGCCTGCTTATAATGTTGTTTTCTGAAGGCAGGGCCAAAATCTGTGAACTTCTGTTCAAGTAAACAGACCACAAATCTCATAAGTAAAAGCTTATCTTACTGGCTGTAGAATAGTGGTTGCATCTTCAAAATAGTAAAATCCTCTTCACATTGTCTTATTCCTCCAGGACATCATTACTAACAGGGACAGATTGCGCAGATACTCTCTCAGCAGTCCGGGGTGGGAGGAACATTTGCTCTAGGCACTCTCCAGTGTTTCTGCATCATAGATCTCTCTTCATCTCCACTCTCTTCCTTGCCTTTATAACGAGCTAATGGACGACTGTTACTCATGCCTAGAGATGCATTTCTATCAAGAAAAATGGAAGCATGAAAAAATGAATAAGTTCATCTGTTAACTTTCATTGGCAGAAATGTTATAGCGAGCTGCACTCGGACTGTAGGAGTCTCCTTAGATTTTACAAGTGCAGGGTGATTGAAACAGAATAGCAAAAAAATGGTGTAAAAAGAGGACTGCTGAAATTAAACAGGTTGAAAGTTGTCTGGCAGCTCCGAATACAGCAGAGAAGTATAGCCCTAGAGTGCAGCAAATTTAATCTTTGAACAGGTTTATTGTTTTATCAGGTTTTTGTTTAAGAAGGGTTTCATTATATATAACACAGAGATAAATTTCTACATAGCAGATTTATTCAACAGGTTTATTCTTTTAACAACCCTCATTGTATTTCAGCAGTTGGTGTGTGGGGTCTTATACATCAAGCAAGTTTATTACTTTATCAAGTATGAATTTTAAGAAGTTGTCTTAATAATAGAAGATGTGTGGAGATTTATAGGTAGTACATTGTTCTATTTGGTGCTTGAGCTGTTTTACCTAATGTAAGCTGCATTGTAACTACATGACAATGCTGCCAGAAATTGTGGTAATTTTTCTGTAACTCATACTATCTTCCCACCACTGTAATAGATCTCAATTTGCCGTCCCAGCGTTTTAAAAAAACCCTTAAAAGTCCAAGTACAACTACCCTGACTAAATTGTCTCTGTAAATTAGAAGAACAAAGTGAGGTAAAAAGCAGTATCGACATTAGTAAGTAAATGGACTGTGTGAAGTTGTTTTGATAAAAATTCAGTCCTCCCGGACTAGAGAAATTACAAAATCTCCTAAATTGGATGGAGGACTTCTTTTTGCATCTGCAACAGGGACCTAACAGTGTTTGGTGTCATGGCAAATTTTTGATCTGAGAGTTTTCTTTCAAAAATATCCATTACTGATTGTTCAATCTAGAAATCAGTTTTGGAAATTACATTTACCAGAGGGAATGGCATGAAGATTGAGGCAGCTGTCCCTGATTTGTGGTTCTCACTAAGAAAAGTAATTAAAGGGTACTTAGTGTTTGCAGCATTTTTGGAATTGTTTTAATCTTTCTGCTTGTAAGGAGAAAAGTAATATTGAAAGAAAAAACAAAACAGCTTTGAGATGTAAAGTTGGTTCCTATAAATGTTATTTTTATTTGTACTTTTACAGCATGCATTTCAAATCAAGCTGAATATCACTGATTTGTTATAATGACAAAAGGAAAGATCTATCACAAATTTCTTCCTGTTGTGAAGTAGCAATTAATTTGTAGAGTTGGTTCAGTGTTTGCTGATGAAATGTTTTGCATCAGAAAATGCTGATTCATCAAAACTACCCTGTTTTAGAGATAAAAGTTAATCTAAATTTATTAGGCTCTGAAATATTGGGGAGAAATCTTTGAAATTTGGTTGAATGACAACTTGTATGTCTCTAGTTAAGATCAAGAGGAGTTCCTTTAGAAACCTAAAGTAATTAAAAGAGAATTTAAGTGCTTCAGAATGCATAGTTCATTTATTTTGTACTGAGTATTTTCTTTTCCTTCTTTTTGCACTTGGGTTCATTAATACATTTGAGAGCTTAGATTTCCATCATGGCTTAGGACAAGACATTTCTTGTATCTCAGATTTTTACAAGTAAGGGGAGTTTTCCTCCTAGCATTACTGAGGCAAAAATATAAAAAGGAGTATTCCTCATCAAAATACACACAAGAAGTTTTGTAAATTTAATCTTTACCTACAACAGTTCCCATTTTCCTGACATCTTTATTCACAGGTGTTCCTCACTCAAGGAATAGTAAAAGCCATTCATAGTTAAAGGATACATGGAGTAAGAAGTGCAAAGTTGAAGCCTTTATTGGCCCAGTTATTGCAGTATATATTGTCTTGCTGCTCCCTCAATAAAACTTTTCTGACTGGGGGATGCTGCCATCTTGAATGTTAAAACTACTGTATTTATTTATTTGGGAAGGCAACCCCAGCTATGTCCTAGTGTACAGCTTGTATTTATAAAACCATTACTATGAACACCTGATTTAATAAAATGTGATCCATGAAATACGAGGTGCACTTCTATGTGCTAATTGTATAGCTCTTTTCAGTGGTTCTAGTATAGAAGTTCTTATTTGCAAAGACTAATTTGATTGACATCTGGCTGATATCCTGTGATGACTTTGACATATAGCTTATCTGGTTGATAGGTGTTTTGGGTGTACTCTACAGATACAGACAGACTTGTAAAATATTTTTTCTGAGGTAATGGTATGGTTTGGCTAAAACCTGCTGTTCCTCCCAATGTAACTGTTACATCTGGCAGCTCACAACTGATGGAATACTCTAGCTTAAGTCCACTTAAAAAAAAAAAGAAAAAAAGAGGCTGATACTTTAGATGAAACTGGGTCTGATAAATTCAGTGAGAGTTTTGTCATTGCCTTTAGTGTCGCCGGGACTATGGCAGATCTCCTGCTTCGAAGAGCCTTGGGTAGACAAGGAGTTGACATTTAACCTTAATCCTGCTTCCCAAACACAGCCCAACTCTGTGCTGCACTTCCTCCTTGCCCTCCCAACTGGGTATTCTTCATCTTTTTACCAAATGGTTTTCATTTGTTAGTTGGGGTCCTAGTGGGCCACTTGTTTATGTCAGCTCAATGCTGTTAGCTTTAGTGTAGTTATTTCTGACTTAAAACAGATGAGTTGGCACATTAAGTGAAATGATTTTTAAAGGTGAGGTTCTTGGAGCCAGGAGTTTTCTATTTGTTGATATCAATTCTAGATTTCAAGAAAGCCATTGGTAACTTCATGCTACACTCTGCTTCCCCCCCTCTCCCCCCGAACCTCATGCTTTGCATTCAACAAGCAGGTTTGAGAATGGCAAGCTCTATTCTCCATGTTATAAAACTACTAACAACCCAACACTGTTGAGTTCCAGTATGTTATTGGTGATGCCTTTCAGTACATTTCCTTGAATGTAATGATGCATACAACTTAACTGTGGATCTAGCACAGTGGTTCTGGTATGTAAAGGGCAGTGGTGGCGGCATGTAGTGTTACAACAGTGCTGTGAACCAGCTTCATACTGTTTCTTCTCCATAGCCTCATAACCTTCCTTCTCCCACACTTCTATATTGCTCTATGGAGATGATCCATTAAGAATCACAATAAAGCTTGAACGTTTGAATAACCTTTGAAATTATTGACAAATTGGCCCCAATGGGCTGCCTAAGAGCCTAATGTAGAACAAGAGATCGATGACAGTGCTACAGAGACAGGATCCAGACTGCAGAAGCAAGGGGACATGTCATATGGTTTTTGTATGCTGCCACTGGAGCACAAATATAGCAGGAAAGATGCACTATTTAAGTGGACCCTGCTTTTCTTCTCATGTTCGTTAGACAGATTAACTTCAGCTGGTTCCTTCTCAAGTGGGGACTGTGAGTTCTTTCAAACTTCATCATGAACTTTGAATGAAATGGCGAAGTGAAGCCACCAGATTATAACCCAGTCAAGACTTGCTTGAAATTTGTGTTGCTTGAACTTGGAAATACCAAGCACACCCTGTTGTCTCAACTAAATTCACCCACCACATAAGGAATTTATTGTAAGTCTTTCTGTGATCCCTGCTGCCATCACAGGAGTATCAATATCTATAGTCTGAAACATCCGTTCAGCCACATACTAGCTTCAGGTTGTTTCCATGTCAAAATCAGGGAAGAAACTGCTTGTTCAGAATCATAAAAGAAATCTGTTTTAAAATCAAAATCCCCAGCATTTAAGTCAAGTTCATGTTATTCTTTCTTCCAGTCTTGTAAGAACTGAAGTCCTTGAGTGTAACCATTTCCATAGAAGCAGGAGCCCCAGACCAGTGAAAGGGGTAAGCTGTGTTCACATTTTTTCACTCTGATTTTATTGCACCATTCAGGATATTTGGTTCTAACATGCACATTGTTAAAAGCTAGGTGGCAAAGCTAATTTATTAATGCTGTTACTCCCTTTTCTCCAGAAACAGGGCTATTTAGCAGAGTTTATTAAAAAAATCTTAGAAGTTAGGTAGGCTAATGCTCCTTTAAGCACCAGTATTTTCTTTTATCAGATAAATGTATCCCACCCAGATCTGTTTGGCACAACAGTGACCTCTAAAGGCTCGTTAGATTAATGGTATCTCCAGAGATATATCTGGCTTTAATTCTTATTTAAAGGTAGACGTGTGGTTCTGTATTGGGTATTACACCCTTCATGCTGAGCACATCTTTAGAAAGGTCAGCTCTTGGAAAGATCTGAAAGCCTACTCCTTTTCCCTTGTGCTGTGTAAAGGCACCTGACCTTTCAGTGATCCTAATTTCTCTTCCTTTCCTCCTCCCTCCACCTTCTCTCCAGCCTATTATTTATTGAAGTGGAAGGGACCTTCCCCATCTCCCCCTTTAAAAAGAAAAAAGAATTAAAAAGGTTTTTAAAAACAATAAAGCAAAGACAATGATGATGCAAGTTAAAATCCAGGTTACCTTGGTATTTCATGAGGAACCTTCTCTTTTCAGAGCAACCCCTTTATGTAAAATTTGCAGCTCGATGTATTGTGCTCAGACTTGCACTGGAAGAAGTCAGCCAATGCAGCTCACTGAGCTTAATCCCTTGAGCCCAGCAGCAGCATACCAGCCACCACAGTTCATGCCTACCACAGTGTTGGAATCCAGAGGTCCACTAGCATATACAGAACCCCTGCTTTTCTGTAAGGATTGAGGTTCATGCATAATCCTCCTGTTTGTGAAGTAAATCTCCTTGACGCCAGCCGGGATGCAGATGGACTCTGAAGCCTGCTACAGCAGAGGCTTTGAACTTGCTCTGCTGCCAACGAGCTGCTGGTGAACCTGGGCTTTCCCCTTCCCAACAGACAATGGGGAGACCTGGGAAGTCCTGGCTGCCCAAATCCCTGCAAAAGATGGGCAATGCCTGCGTCATCATAAGCAGGATGTTGTGGAAATTTGTAGCCCACATTTGGCCAAGAAGACTTGGGAAAGGGCAGAGGACTGGTCAGAGAGAAGGGGTGTGAAACCACATTTGATCTCCTCCCAGCTGTGCTCTCAGGACCAAGCTGTGATTGAGCAGCAGTGCCTTGAGCAATCCCAATGCCCCAGGAAGTGATGGGCCTGAGGACTTCAAACAGGTCAGTGTGCTGGCAGCATGTGGGAACCTGTGGCTGTTGGACAGAGGTGAAGAGGGCATGCTCCCTATGTTACTTTTAGCAGATCAATACATTTAAATGCAGGATGCATAGGTTTGGTGGTGTTTTGTTTTGTTGGGTTTTTTTGTTTTTTACTTTAATTAAAGCATACTTTTGAGGTACTAATGTCAAGGAGCTGGAGGTTTTGTGGAGTGGGTACATATGAGAAGAAAAATGAATAAAGCCCAGAGGAAGAAGTAAGGGAACATAATGGGTTAGTGGCGGTTGAAATAAAGCAGAGGAAGTGGAGTGTAAATATGAGCAAAGGGGCAAAGTGAGAAAGAGGACCATGAGGACCTGGAGGAAATAGGAAAGCCTCAAGTAATTGCAGGATTTTAAAGAGACTTACAGTGGGCAGAAGGCAAAAGTTGAAGGAAAACCTATGACCCTACCTAGACACCTTAATTATCACTGCTGCTTTCCAGAGGCGGATGGTACATGCCTCCTGTTCAATTGACTTGCTGTCCCTTTCCCCAGACCATTTTACCTCTGTTTCTAAAGGGGAAGCTTTCTTGCTTATCAGCTGATTTTTGTTGTTGTTGGTTTTTTGTTTTTTTTTAATTGAAAAGTAACATGGTTTTGGTAAACTCATTTTCTGTCAGCAAGAAGCTGGTTAGCTCTTTGGTTGGATCCACAACCCTGGGAATGAGCACTAATTGATTTTTTTTTTTTTTGTTTGTTTTGTTCAAATCTTTGCACACCATGGGCTTGTCTGTCTTCTAAAATAAGTCCAAATTGAACTGCATTTGGAGGTGGTATCCCTGCCTGGTCTTTTCACTTATAACACTTTTACCATGAACATCTCTGCCCTTTTAGCGTGGTACTCTTTTCTTGACAGGTTTCCTCCCAAAGGGTCATTCTCTCCCACTCGGTGGGGGATTTGCTGCTTGCTTTTCTATGGAGCTGTGTTCAGCTGGGATTAATAAAAATATCTTATTGACCAACTTATCCATAGCAAGATTGAGAGAAACATACTACAGATAAAATTGTATTTCCAGAATTTTGGTTTGGACCTCACAAGACTACCCTTTTGCCCAGGTTTGGGGGGAGGACTTGACTCAGAACAATGAGATTCCACTGGAGATTTATCATGTGCCTGGTGACAAGGAGCTGGAGAATTATCTAATATTACTCAAAAAGAACACACAATGCATGCAAAGCTATTCAGAAACAATATTAGCCAGACTCATTATTAAAAACCTTCTAGAATTCAAAGTGTGACTGCAGACAAAAAGCTAGCTTGAGAGGATAGGAAGGAAATGAAACACCCTTTGCTTTAAAGTACCTATACAAAAATGTTGGGAGAGAGAACTAGCTTCACTTTACAGAAATAAAACCAACCACTGAGAGATCTGAGGAAGAAGATGCTGTTCAAATTGCTTAGCAAAGCATGTCTGGATCTGAGAAGTGGGTTCACCTTTTGGCTATCCTACCCAAAGAGAGCCACATGCACCCCTCTAACCATGCTATGGTGGCAGCCGTATGAGTAGCCACATGCAGTATCAGAAGATGTTGGTGGGCTGTCATGCCAGAAGCCGGCAGAGGACAGTCCGGGATGAAGTTGTCGGGGGTTTTGCCTGTGTAAGGAGTTGGAAGGTGTAGGGTTTGCATCTGCATGATTAGCACTCCTTGTGACCAGGGGCACTTTGGATGTATCTCGCTGTGTTTATGTTTTTGGTTCTTGTAATGAAAATGAGATCCCTCGTGTAGCCTTCTGCCATTTTGCACGTCAAACTGAAAGTATATATGCTCGTTGTGGGTATTAGTGTCTCAGCTTAATGACAGAAGCCTCGGACAAATAAATCCATGTGCCATGGAGGATTTTCCTAATGAAACTGAAGTACAATACTGTTTACATAATGTCCTTTAGACTCTATTCAAAACAGTGAATGCTGGACGTCGCTGTTATCCACCAGCACCAGCTAATATGGGCAGAAATGAAAATCTAATGCAAAGTGGCAGCTCCTTTTAACTTTTCTGAAAGTCTCTGTGTAGTGGCTCTCTGAGCATCCCCTCTGAACTTTTCCCCTCGTGAGTGCTGGGATTTTTTGTTGTTCTTTGTTTCAGTTTGCTGGGATTTTTTGGGGGTGTTGTGTTTTTTTTTTAATATATTGACATTACAGCCCTTGGAACAAGGTCTTCACTCCTTTTCTCATTTCGAGATCTTGTTTTGGGAGAGCTCTAACACCTGTCCACTGATCGCCTGCCAGTCTGCATCTGTGCCCAGCTGACAGGGCTGTCTGCTTTGACTAATGATGTGATTGATGGACAAAATAAGGAAGAACACACAAAAAAACATTTCTGTCTGGTCTGGTGTGTCAGCAAGCCTTCATCAAGTGGCTGCTGAAGGTATATTTTGCTGCATGCCTCATTACACAGTAATGGCATTCCCAGGCAAAGCTGTTTCTTTTCATGACACAAGACAGCAGGCAGCTTTATGGACTCTGGGCCTATCGAGCCTGGAGGAGAGAAGCACTAAAGAGTGGTCATTTCCAAAAGTGCCTCAAGTTGCTTTTTTGTTGTCATGAATTTAATATGAATCAACACAATACGAAATGAGCATGAGGAATTTTAGTGACTAGTCATTTTTTAAGACTGCTGTCTAAACAGCCATCAAGAAAAAAAAACAAAACCAAAAACATTTTCTTCTACCAAACCTGTTGCAAAAAGAAGTCATCTGTCAATTTTATTACATTAAAAAAGTACACAGAGGCATGTAGTCCAAACAAATGTCTGCTTCAGTGCTAAACATGTGGAAAACACCATGTATCTGAAGTAAAAAGAAGCAAGTAACTGGCAGGCTGAATGCAGAATTTAATAACTAAGATTTAAATGGCTCTTTCTCTAGATCTGCATGAAGAATGTTCTTGTGCAGTTCATGTATTATGTTAGGGGACTGCCTGCTTCAGGAAACACAGTAATTATGTGATAGCCATTAGGCAAAGTGACATGGGGCTGTGAAAGTGCAGCCATGAAACCTCCAATATACATTTGCTTGTGGCCACCAGTGTGGACCAAACAGGACTAACCCATGGAGGGAGGGATGGAGGTGAAAGGGAGGTTCCCACCCTGTATGTGGCAGCCCACCTCCATTTTTCTCCTCTGCACAAAGATGTGCCATTCACCTCCATCCTTCCTGCAGCTTGTTTTTGCTTAGTTTCTCCCTTTCTCTTGAAGGCTTGTTACTTTCCATAGAGGTTTTCCATTTTTAAACACTTTTTCTGGATGAAATAGAGTAAGTTATGGTTCTTGACTAAAAATCTTTGGATTGCTTTCCTGTTCCTGACACAAGAGGTCTTTTACCATGGGTTACTGGGAATAATTTGCGATTTTAATGAGTTGTGATTAGTTAAGAAATCATTCTTCATGTAATAAATACTACATAGTAAATTAGAAAATGTATACAAGTTCTTTATACCCATTTAAAGAGAGAAAAACATTGATGTAAATTCTTGTTATGACAAATGTAAAAGATAATCTTTTAAAGTGCTTTTAATTTACTGTAATATTAAGAACTACTTTATCAATGCCTGAGAGTACAGAAAAAAACAAATACAGGATCATTCAAAGCAAATAAACAGCATGATTAAATTCAGTATGGCATTTACAGACACAATCATGTTACACTTATGTATGAGTTAAAAGAATAATAATAGAAATACTATTTTTGATTCAAGGATAAAAGACTTCTGTGCATGTGAGTAACTATAGGCTGTTAACCTGCTTGCTTTAGTCTTGATACTAAATAAGGCAATTCAGGGCTCAGGGGAAGAAGAAATTCTGTTGATTGAAAAGTTTAAACAAAGTAATTATTCTATCAAGTGCAGTAGGGGAGCGAAGTACCACAAAATATCAAACACCTGCAGGTTTCCACCAAAGTTCTCTGCTGAAAACCAAAAGCAGCTGGGTGGAGGAGAGGCCATTTTATCAGCAACCAATGGGTTTCTGTGCTCCACTGACCTTGAAGTCAATACCAGTGCCAAGAGCTCACTGTCTGCTGTTTCTTCTTGCATTATTGGTTTGAGAACCATAAAAATGTCAGGGATTTACTATAAATCACAATTCAGTGGAGTTTTGTTGTCCTGGTTCATTTTTTTGCTGCTTTAGCTGAGCCTGGCCATATTCATTTGTGAATTGTGGGCGAGTCGTTAGCAGAATGTGTCTCGTTACCTTTGCAAGGGAGCTTTTCTACCTTTTTAATAGGGAGCTTTGTGTTTCTGTGCTAATTCTGGTAATGCTGGGGGACAGGATTGGGGTGGGGTTGGCTAGTAGGAGTACGCTACGAGGCTCCCACAAGTAGGCTGTGGTGTGAGCCCAGAGGGGAAGGAAAGCTGTTTTCTTATCTTCCTTGCTGCCTTTTTTTTTTTTTTTTTTTTTTAATCACTTGGATTCAGTTTCTGCTTTGGTAAGAGAGATACTCCATTTGTTTTGGCCTCTTTTCCCTGAAGTTGGTGTGTGTGTCAAATTTGTCACAGTTTAATGGCTTACTGTATTTCCCTGCACTGGAACAACTAAACACATTTTCATTTAAGTTGGGATCTTTAAAGAATGATCATCTTATCCATCTGTTCAGAAAGCACAAAGATAAAAATCTGGGTCAAAAAAGGGACTTGGAAAAATCCCCTGTACTCAATCAGTTTCTGGCAAGTGAATTTGTCTCATGACTTCAAGAGCTGGTGGAAAAAGAATTTAGCTGCAAAAAATATCCTTTTATCAGCTCTTTGCTTGGAGCCATGGCAAACAGGTTTCCAGTTTTGTAGATGGTAGGAGAGAAACTCAAAAGGATATTTAACCTTAGGTTATTTTCTTTAATCTTAGAAGAACCAGCCACCCGTTAACATGCCTATATATATATTTATATATAGGAGCATACAATCTTTTCTTTCCTAATCAGGTTTGTGCATCTCCCTTGATTGATTTTTCTTTATTCCTGAATCTTTAATAATTTTTCTTCATGGTTTCTGCATCCTGTCTAGGCTTTTCTTTCTGTCCTCTGTACGTGATACAGTAGTTAAAGCCTATGGCTCTAGAAGAAATCTGCTTATTCTTCATTGTTTCTGACAGGAAAACTACATCTGAAGATCAGATGGTTTAATTACATGTCATTTGGACTGGAAAACTGGGGGGGGGGGGGGTGGGTGTTTGAGCTATAAGGATCTCTTTTATAAGGATCATCTGTATAGAAAGAAAAGCAGGTTTTCTCCTTGCCTGCTTTTTTGAATGCAGGTCCTAGGACTGGAATCTGTAGTCTACCAAATTCAGCAGACTTTCACAAACCTTTGATTTACAGATTCAAAATTTTCTAGGATAAGTAATTTTTGCTCCACTTTTATTGAAGTTCCTATTAAATGAATTGGGAATTTGACACATATAAGACTACTGAATTGTGTGGTGTTGAATTGTGTCGTGGTGGTTGAGTTGTAGTGGTTCTTGCTACTGGAATCACCAGGAGCCCATGAACATACCCTCAAACACTCCACCTTGGCAATGCAAAAGGGATTTGGTTCTACAAGATCAGTACTCATGCTTACAGTATCTGTGTCTGTTGAAAGCATTGTGAGATCCTCTTAATTGTAATTTATAAATATAGTTTATCGTCAATATTGTTTAGTAATATTAATTAGTGGAAAGAATCAGGATTGAAAAGACAAAGGCAGCATGTAATGCCCCAAGGGGAAAGGAGTGAGATGCTCCTGCAAAACTAGGATGGAGTTTTTCTTTGTCAATAGTGGATAACTCCTTTTCCTTTGAAGAGACAGCAGGCAAAGTCCTGAGGAAGCATTTGCCATAAATCATGCTTTCTCTACTCTTTTCTCTCTGCTAACTTTGGACATGATATTGTAGTTGACCTCCTTGAAATGCAGACCAAAGTCTTCTCTTGAAAACCTTGCCTTTGCCTGGCAAATGATGGTGGCAGCAAGGCTGGGATACACAGAAAAGACAGGAATCCTGTTCTGCGAAGAAATTACAAAAAATATTCACAAAGTATGGATGACAGCATTAGAAGGCTGCAGACATGTCAACCCTTGAGAGGTTTAATGGAAAATATCATGTACTTGTTGATTGTTAGCATGGGGATGTTTTCTCACTTAAAAACAACCCCCCCTGGTTATTAGTTATTGAGTGCTCTGTGACCACTGATTGTGGTGACTAGAACTGAGTGAATAACAAATCTTTTACATTGGAAATACTGAGTGTGGATGAAGAGTTCAGAGTAAATTTTTTTTGTTCTGCTTACATGACTGTTGATTTTTATTTATTTTCTTAGATTTCAAAACAGAATGGAAGAAAATGTTAAAGGAATCTTCAGTTTGAGTTCTTATTTTTTATTGTTGTTTGAAATGTATAAGTAGTCTCAGATTTATTTTTTTTTCATTGTTGTTGTGCTTTTACCAAGGCAAAAGGTGCAGTCAATTGGAAGTGAATTTGTTAGCTGTTTCCTGGGTTTCATACTTGCATTTTTTGGAGAAAAGGTTTTTGGTAGAATGATTTTGCTTAGATCTGGTGACAGTACCTTCCATATGGGAATCATTAAGATGTGAAATTAAGAACCTATCAGTTGGAGGCAATAAAATAAAATTTAAACTTCTGGTGTCCATAAGAGGGAAAAAATCCTGCCCTTTGTTAACATGTTCTTCAGGTTGTAACAGTGGGATGCTAAAGGCTGATATGGAGTTTAAGACCCCCATATGGTGACCTCTCAGACCGAGCCACTGAAAGCTGATGCATGTATCCGTGAGCAGGGAGAGATCCTCAGCCATCAGAGAAGTTTCCTCTCCTTCTCCATTTATGCTGCATTTTTTCTGTCCCTGTAGTGTTTGTGTGTGGGTCTATACCAACATTCAAAGCAGACAGCAATAGTATGTTTATGACCACATCTTTTTTGCTTACACATGTCCAGCAATGAGCACAGTTGAGGAGCTATGTTGTTTATCAGTTCAAAATCTGTTAGTGCAAAAAAATACTTTGCATATAGACATTATTGTAATAAACATTATATGCATATGCAATACATTAGGAGAATGCTGTGTATAATGCCGTCACCACATGTCATATAAAATAAAAATGAAGGGGCTACATGAACAAACACTGTACAGCATATGGCAATATGAATATTAACCTCAATCTATAAATAACTTCTGAAATATAGGTTTTAAAATAAGGAAAGAAACCTAACATAATAGCAGCTGAGTAGAAATTGTGCATCTTTTGAAGTTCTTGATGTCAAGGAGGCAAAATACCACTCCAATGCTTAGATTTAATATGTACTTCACACAAAAATAAATCATGCAGTATTTTCATGGCAGGCATAGAATTTTATGATTTTTATGACAATCATGGAATTGGGATTCATATTTTATAGACAGCACTAATAACGTAAGGAAAATGCACCAGAAGAAAGATCTTAAGGAAAGAGGAATGGTGGTGAAGGGGAGGAACAGAATCCTTAGTGTAATTAAGCCTTTGTGATAAGTTTTGGGTCTGTATTCAGAATAGTTGTTGGTACATTCACAAGGCAAATATATTGATTTTAAATGTTTAAAAATAGAGAACAAAAAATTGCTCTGTTTCTGATCATAATCACAATAACATTGAAATAATTGCTTTTGGAGGTAATTTAATACATATTTCATCTCAAGGCTGTGTTTGTTCATATACTTAGTTTGTACATGTTGACTATTAATTGGTATCTAATTCTATTACCACCAAATTCTCAACTCAGGTCTGAAAGACAGAGATAGGATAACAAACTTGGGTCACTACTGTTTGCTCTTTGCATTCTCTGCCAGTGAATGTACCAAAACCTAATCTCTTATGGAGAGACTGTTGCTAACGATGACTTGTCAGCCAGCATTACCCCAAGGCAAACAATATTTTCTTCTGTGTGGGATGGTTTGAAGAGGGGGCAGAGAGCAGTATGAATTTATGCCCTGAGCAAAATTAAAAGGTGAACCTTGATTATCTTGAGTTTATCTGGCATATGGGGCAATGCTAGAATAGAATCAACATCACAAACAATGATGTTTTGACCAAGCAGCTTAATTGGGATATTCTGCCAGTAGGATGTGGAGACTTGGATTCAATGCCCACCTTAGTTAATTTAACTATTAACTTTTAAGTTGGGTTTCCTGCTCTCCAAGCTATACTCTAGATTTTCAGTTACACTGAGGAACCATATGAGGGAAATATTCCGATTCTTTCCTATGGAAGCTTTCCAATTTTCTTGAGAGCAGTGCTGTCATGTAAATATGAGTCTGTCTGGTCAGTGCTCTGGGTTCACAAAGGGTGATTCCAGCCCTCACAACTTATTCTGAACTTAATTCTCATTACAATAAGGAATCACAGCTAAGTGGAGGAAAAGTGGGTTGTAAGGAGAAGGAAAGCACTTGCAAAAGAGGTTGGGGGGTGGGGGACAGTGCAGTAGGAAGAGAGGGAAGGGTGTCAGGTGAAGGGGGCCAGGCTCTTTTTGGTGGTTCACAGTGATAAGATAAGGAACAATGAGTTCAAACTTGAACATAAAAGGTTTCACCTCAAGATGAGGAGAAACTGCTTTACAATGAGGGTGACAGAGCCCTGGAACAGGCTGCCCACGGGGGTTGTGGAGTCCCCTTCTCTGGAGACTTTCAAAACCTACCTGGATGCATTCCTGTGTGGACTATCCTAAGTGATCCTGCTTTGGCAGGGGGGGTTGGTCCCAATGATCTCTTGAGGTCCCTTCCAGCCTCTGATATACTGTGATACTGTGAAATCCTTTTGTAATATAGAAGACAGCACAAGAGGTGCTCAGGAAGGAAGTTCCTAGCAGTGGGAGTTTTCTACTTCTGCCTTGAAGCAGCCAAGCTGAAGTGCCTGCCAAGTCCATGTTCTCATTGCTAAGGGGGGGGCAAGCATAATGCTGCTATCACCTTTGTTATTTACTTCATCCCTGGCTCTCACTCATCAGCTCTTTCCTTGAATCAACACGTCCCTACCAAATTACAATGACGATTTTTACCTAATTTCTGAAACAAACCAAAAATCTTTCAAGACAATGAATGGATTGCTAGGGCAGCCTGGCCTTGAGCCTGTTTTAACAGTCTCTCATGTAGTAGGAACCTTAAGGAGATGACCCTTTGGCCCGGTCTGGATTTTCTACACATGTGGTATATGTGAAAGGGCTCAGTCTGTTCCATGGTCCTGGGAAGCAATATTAAGAAATAGATCAGTGCTATTGATGTGGCACCTTCTCCTAGAATTCACAAGAATTCCTCCTAGAATACTTCCCAGGTTTCACCTATCAGGAAAAATGTGAAAAGACTGTGCTCAGCAACATCAGGGGCTAGAGCCTTGCTGAGAGCAGCTCCTTCCCTTCATCTTGATGGCAGGCCAGCAAAGGCTAGTACCGTGGGGAAACCTTTCCACTGTAGGTATTTCAGTTTCTACTTCACTATCTCAGATGTCTGGGTTGATGCTTTTCTATTAGGCATGTGAAATATGCTCAGTGAATGTGAATTACAGCACTACCTGTACATGTACCAGGTTGCAAAGGCACAGGTAGGAGCAAGTGCCAAAGTGCAGCTTGTGGTTTACTGAGTATTGTAGCCAAGTCTATGAATGTTCTTTCAAGCTGCCTATCAGGACCTGACATTGGTTGCCTATGTGAGAAGCCACTGTGGGCTGGAAAGCAGGTTGGGCTTCTGGCTGGGCGCCAGATCTCACTGGAAGTTTGAGCTGTGGTGTGTGGATCATGCAAGGCTGGGGGTAGATGCAAATGCTGTTTTTATTAGTGGTTACTAGAAGGCCTTTTCTAACCAGAGCCATCCACTTCCAGGGGACAAGAGGAGAAGCCCTCTTGGTCTATGGTGGGGTGATAGTGGAGGTGGCTGCGCAACTGGCAGGAGTTATTCCTAAACACGCTGTGATACTCTAGCCTTGCCAATTTTCCATATTTAGCATATATTATCAGAACTTGATGGTTTCATAAGGGCATTACAGTCAATATTGCTTGTACATGTATATGCATTTTAATTCCCTAAGTGTGTATTTATCTGCCTGAGCTGGTAGCAGTCTCTGGCAGCATGTATGTCACACTTCCATTCAGCTACTCAATTCACTGGTGGGTCATTTCACTCTATGTGCTGTGACTGTCCTGTAGTGGAAGGAAAGATATAGACACCACAAAATACTGAAATTTTACCTTTTACTTTCTGAATTGGTGTGCTTTTTTGCTTCTAAATTTGATGCTTTGGTTCAGCTATGTTTTGCTTTACACTGGATTAATAGCAGTTAGTAGAAATAATATTGCAGAGCACATTTCTCAGAGCAATTGTCATTGCTAGCAAGTGTAGTAAAGAAAAATAATTGATTAGCAAAAGGTTTGGTAAGTCAGGGTTTTCTATTTCTCAGAAATGACTCATTCCCTTATGCATCCTACAAACTGCATTCTGCATGCTGAACTCACTATAACCTGCTCTTAGAGAGGCTCTTGTCTCACATTCCTGTTTTGGCATTAGAAACAATAAAAGTAACAGCAGCTTTGAAGAGTATGTAAATGTATAATGGCTTTCTAAAGTGGATTGATAATTACTTATTGCACTAAATAATCCTAGAAATGTGTAAGAGAAGGAATGTGAGAAGAACAAATGAACTTACGTAAGTAGAGAAATCTACACATCCCTTCTGCTGTCTGCTTCGTTTAAACAGTCTTATTACAGTATCAGTGTGGAGAGGAGATAATGAAGGTTGGTTTATGTCGTTACAGCTTTTATCCAGTTTATTTTAAGAAAAGCAATGGTAGCTATGGGTGGAGTTAGCAGCCACCAGTGCTGTTAAAATGTTGCATTTACTTCAGTCTGTGTAGCATGGGGAATATGGCAAATGTTAAACGCCAAAAGTTAAATTCCTGTGCAGCAAGCACCTTGGGTGCTCTAAATCAGAGTTCTGTTGTTTTAAAACAAACATATCCTTTTGTAGGATTTTGTTTTAAATAAGCTTTCAGCTGGCACCAGCTAAATTAATTTGACCTGTTAAAAGCTGATTTTCATGAATTACCTCCTTTTATACTAAATTATTTTGTAAATAAAAAGGTGTGACATGGAAGTGTAGGAAGGAATTGAGCTTTGTTCATCAGCAGCTGTCTCTTGGAACCAGTCAGCATGATTGAGCTTGATACTCCTGTTAGAATAGTAACATATTCTTCCCTCTCTCTCGGCTGTTTTTTTTTTTTCTTTTAAAATTCTGAAGGTTAATTTTTCAGCAGGTATCTTTTAATTTGATGGGTAAGAAATCACACTTGTCCTTTATCCATGCCAAGTAAGTAAATAGGAGATTATTTTTTACGTTATCAAGGATGTATCTTGTTATCTGCTGCTGGGATAGTGGGAAGGTGGAACTTTTACAGGTGCAGAATGACACGTGCGTACTGGCAGCTCTGATTGCAGTCTGGTTGAAATTCAATGCTTCAAACTGACAGGGCTGCAAACCATCTAAACTTTTAACTGAGTTGTGTGTAATTTAAAACTAATTGTTACTTGAGATGTACACAGAGTGGGAATAAGAACGTGTGTGTCCTTCCTTCCCTTTCTGTCAGCTAAATTTGTGCAGAATTTCCATGGACTCTGCCCTGTGCATTGCCATTGGGCACGACTGGCCACAGCTGGCAGTGGGGCCACTCCAGGGTTGAGAAGCAGCAGCTATTTTTGAAGCAGTATCACAGAGGTGGACAAAGCCTGGGTATTTCGGAGGGGCAAGTGCATGCCTCTGTTTCAATGTAATTTATTTGTCTATCTGTGATTACAATTTTTGCCCTCAGTGAAGTCTTAGGACCAGGAACCTTATCCCTGTGGTAGGTGAAAGATGATGCAATACTGACACAGTTTCTGCAACCTCATGTTGCCCATGTCCCACCTTCAACTCTGATGAAGGGATTACTGTTCCAGACATGTACAGAGAATGGTCGCTTCATTTAACCAGTTACAGGAGCGGTTATCTTTTTGCTGATTTAAAAAAAAAAAATCTTAAATATCCGGTGATTCTCGCTGAAGGAGGTTTAAAGAACTATACACTTTCCTTCAATCCATAGCAAATTCATTGGTATTTAATATATTTCAATTAGGAAAATTAACTGAAAACATTTAGGATTAATTGGCTTTGAGTGCCTACCTCTCCCTTCTGGAAAAAAAAAAAAGATAGTTTACTTTCTTGTTTTCCTAATAAAAACCTCATGAAAAACATTTGCAAAGATCTTATTTTAGGGCTAAAATCCTTAGCAGAAATCAGCTAAAATTACACCTTCTCTGTGAAATAGCAGCAATTAGGACAGACGCCCTCCTCTAACTCTGAGCCAGGCAGCTTGGGTGACAAATATGTCAAATTAATACATCACCAGGTATGAAAGCGCAGTTAGAATTTGACTGAGGTACTTCCAGCCTGAGAAAGGGAACGATTTATCAATGCAAACTTAATAACATCTATTTGAATCTAACTAAAAATCAATATTTCATTACCAAATTGTTAGTGAGAATGAAGAAAAATTGCGGAAGTCGGGCAGTTTGGTGGAAGAGAAGCATCAGGAGTTCAATGTGAAGACGGGATGATTCATGAGGCCAAGCCGGTGGAAGGGTGAAGGAGGACGAATGCAGAAAAGTTGGAGGGCCCTCTCTCTGGTGACCTTGGCAGAGAAAGGAAAAAAAAAATACCAGAAAATGAAAGTGACTGTCAATTCCCAACAGGGATGGATCACACCATAAATCAAGCATAGCCCTGAGAGAGAAAAGAAGAGCTTAGGATGGGGGGTGAGTACAGCGGGGGAAACCTTTGGGTAATTTAACTCTTTGAACCTTGGATGCCTTTTATTTGTACTTCAGCAGAGTTGGCAAAACATATGTGAATCCCTTTCCTTTGCAACAGTTTACATAAAAATGTGTCAGGGGCAGACAAATGGTGAAACATTGCTTTCCATTGGCTAGGATTTAAAGTACAGTACCAAGAAGCATTTCCTTCAGCCCAGGAAAAGAGAAAAATGAGAGACTGAGGCTTCTCTGACACATAACTAAATCAGTCGGTTGGGAGGCCTAATCTGGGAGAGACTTTTTGGTGATTTGAAGGAAAAAAAAAAAAAAAAGGTTTAAGGACATTAGTTTTTCTATTACTGAAATAATCTATTGATCCAAACAGGGGAAAAAAGAAAAAAAAACAACATAAAATGCAAATGAAACTGAAAGGCTTTTTGCTTTTTGTTTTTAAGCTTTAATGTTTGCTTAGTTCTTAAAATCTCTTCTCTGACATAAGTGAAGGAGGTGACTGCCACAAAATGATCTAACTGTCCCCTTTCAGGAACTGAAGGGGATGCACAGGAAATGTGAATATTACCTCTCTCAACCAAAATTAAAACGTAGTCTGAGCACTTCATTTGCTAAAGGGAGGCACAAAGTATTTCCTTGTGTTTTTTACTCTTTGTTCTGATAGACACATCTTTTCTTTTTCCTTATCCATTCCAAGAGATCTGCATTTTCCTTTGGGCCAAATGGATCTGCATCCATATCACCAACGAAAGGTGAGCTGTAAAAAAGACTTACAATAGAACAGCTGTAATACTGCATAGACATGATAATATCTTCTGTAGTGGAAGTGTGTGCATCCACATGCTTGCATAAAGGCAAAATGAGGTGTTTTCTGATCCATACTTGCAGAAAGAGTAACCAGGGTTCTTGATTTCTGCCTTTCCCTCTGAATATTGAAATGTGGCAGAAATACTAATGATAGAAGAATTGGAAATGCACCTTGGGAACACTGTGCTAGAGCTCTCTGGTGCCAGGGTTCCTGCTGCAGTCCACTCACCTGTATCACAATATTTGAGGCAGTGGTAGTGGATCATTGTTGCCTTTCCACACCCCTTATAAGAGCTTCCCCATGTACGTGCTGAGGCATCCATTCCTTGGAGAGAAGGTGAACAAGTGACATGGCTCCCAAGCTCTTAAGGCTCCTATAAATATCACTGGCTTGAAGGTGGTGGGAAGATGCAAAGCAACATGAGCTAGCAGGTTGAAGGAGAGGGACTCGTGCTGTGCTAAAAAGTTCTGATTTTGAGAGAGGAGGAAAGCCCAGGAACTATGGCAGTAGTAACTTCACTAAGCAAGTGAAAGTCACCTGGGGCATACTTTGGTCCACCTTTGAGTGGCTGGAACATGAGCCTGAAAACTAACATTTGCTCATAGTTTGCAGGTGAATCAATTTGCTGGTCTTGAGACATGTGCCTGCATGGGGCTGCCCGCAAGAGGGGACACCACCTGCTGTGTCTGGCACAGTTATGGAAGACTGGGAATGGGCTGTCACCTCCACTAGTGCACTCAAGGTAAGGGCTCAGGGCTGCACAGGCAGCCCTCGCAGGCTCTGGATTTTAGAGTAGCCTTGTGCCTTGGCTCTGAAGTAGATAAGAAATAACTGGCTAAGATTGCCCAACACAGTTGTCCTACTGACAAGGTGCAGTGGTAAAATGGGGAGAGGCTTCCAGGGATACGAGTAGATCCCAGGCAACAGAGACCTCTCAAAGCGGTTCAGAGGGCTCCAGGGCCCTTTGTTTTGCAGATTGCACCAAGAAGCAGTGTGGTAAATCAACTGCCATCAGGAGAACAAATACAGAGTAACAGCATGGTTCAGAAAATGTGGCAAAGTATGTATGGATCCCTGCATGCTTGGCAGTTCACTTGTGGTACTGGGTTTTTTTATCTAAGCGTAAGACTCATCTTAAAGCCTTGTATGAGAAGTTGCAGATCTAATCAGGGTCAGAAGAACATTTAAAAAAATTGGAACAGGAAAAGGCCATCAGGACCAATGTTTCTGTTCCTTTTTTTTTTTTTTTCCCTCCTGTCTTAGCTCTGGATCTTGGCTCTAATTGCCATTTATTTTTTATTGCTCTCACTATACTTCTCATATAATGTTTATATTAATGGGCAGGGGGAGGCGGGGGAAGTGAAGAAACACCAGGAAATGGAGTGCAATTGGAGTATGTGAGATGTGGCTTTTGTCTTCTTTATCACTGTTTTCTTGTAGTACTTCCAGTTCAGATATTAATTTATCATTGAGAGTGCTGCAGAAGTGTGGTCCCTTGTATTTTTTTTGAAGGCTTGATCTAAATTCCAGATGGTCACCATGTGATCAAAGCAGCCATAGGCAAATAGGATATTTCTTTGTGTCTATATTTGATTTCTTTGCCAAATTCATACCTATCTAATCTTCTGCCCAAGAGCCTGCATTCATTTGTTCTTTAGTATGTAACAGCTCCACCTCCTCATGGGCTAGAGACAATAAGTGTGATTGAAAACATTCACCATTAAATGCGATTAAAATAGGACACTTGCATACAAATAATAGCTCTCCATGTCACAAAAAAAGCTGTCTATCTGAAGTTTACGCCACAAAAATGATTCCTCTCCTCAAGGTTTCTCAGAGAATATGCAGTGGGGGACATGGGTATATTGACATGCCACTCCTTCAAGTGCTTTCATTCTGGGGATGCAAAGAACTGTGAAATATTACTCATGAATCCACAGAGCCCTTCTGCTTGTGGAGTCACTGCTTTAGTGCAGGAATTTAATGTGTTTGAATGAGAGGCTATCTGTGCCAAGTAGATTCTTCTTTATTTAAAGAAGAGAAAAAAAAAGCAACTTTCAGTTTATAACAAAATTCTATGTATTTCAGAACACTGAAGTCACAGTATAAAAGCCTTCTTAATCATGATATGATTAAAGGATTTTTAAAAGCTCCCTTGTAGCTACATTTCCATTTCCTGATAAATTTTGTGCTTTCCTTCAAATCACTTCTCATTGTAATAATGCAATCTGTAAAAAATCCTTCTATTTCTGCAGTGTGCTATGAAAAAAAAAAAAATAGGGGTGGAAAGGAGAGAATTAAGAAGGCTCCAAGTTTTATCATTCTGTTCATAAAGCAACACAGCAACCATAACTGCAGCACAGAAAAGAAACAGATACTGTACTGTCTGAGGTATTCTGTGCCATAAACTCCCATAATAGAAACAGATGGCAAAAACGCCTTGGAAGTAAGGGAAGTACTGTACATGCAGCTCTACCCTAACATATGAAGAGATTCAGGCCTGACACATAAAGGAATACGTCTGGAGCTCTGCCAGCGCTACTGTGTAGTGCAGCAGTTGGTGCTGGAGATGAGAGAACCTACGATTTTGGGTTTGTGGCTCTGGAGCAGCTTGACAGCAGGACCTGCACTTTAGCAGGCTTGTTGTTCTGGCTGGGATAGGAGAGATGGATGGAAAACTTTGTAGGGTGTCATCAGGAGCTTCCCCCAAAGCTCCTTGGTGCTGTAGCAGCTCGGACATGCTGCAAAGCACTGTGTGTCGTGCGCCAGGGTGGGGTCTGCCTCATCTTTCTCTCCCTGCCTCTGCCAAGCAGAGATCTTAATATATAACATCAGCTAAGCGAAGCTGTGGGGTGAGTATTGTGTATGCAGTGAAAATGGCAAAACTATTTTATTAATCTCTGGTATCTAGTTAAGGAAACAGTTATTTCATTTGGTGGTGTTTCACTGGTCCTTCCTGAGTGAAAGGAAATATGTGTGCATTGCACTAGAGGGGGAGCTGAAGGTCAGGAGTGAAATATGGCTTTCTGCTGCACTTGGTCTCAGTTTGAATGTTACCTACATTATCATCAGAGCTCACTGTCATTATGGGAAGACCTTGTCACAGGAAAGAGGTCACCTAGAAACAGGAAGAAAAATTGGGGGAAAAATACTAAACAAGATAAACTAAAAAGAAGACCAGTAGGGTCCCCAAACTTCCTTTGTGTATGTTTGAGAGTGGTAAATTATCTGCAGAAGGCACACTTGTCCTCGAGCACCTGAAATCCCACTGTTGCCTTGGGCCTGAGGTGCTGCTCTCCTAACTTTCAGTAATTTTGTTATCAGCATCTTTCCACCAGTGTCTCTAGCTGTGACCTCTGTTCTTTTGTGATGGCTTGGATTTATAAGCTCCAATTACATTTCAGGGCAGTAGCCTTTCAGATATTCTTGGGAGAATGGGATATATCAGATTGTTTTCATTAGAAAACAGACCATGACAAAGAAACTTTACTATCCTTTCTGCCCTTGAGACTCTGTGTCAGACCCCAGAAATGTGCTTCTCCTGCTGGCTCAGTGTTGCAGGGGGATCTAACAGTGAGGCTGTTGTCTGTTTTGTGAGCTCTTCCTCACTTCCATATTTTGCTTCAAAGTTTTTGGAGGTCAAACCTGTCTTCCCATTGCGTGTTTGAAACCTCTAGTTGCGGGGCAGAAAAGATTTTAAACATCAGTATGAAGAACTAAGTATTGTATTGGGTCTGCAGTGTTTGCTTACCCTCCAGCCACTCAATTAACAGCCTAGTACTTGTGCATAGCCTTTTTTATCTAAAGATGTCAAAGAGCTTTGCAAATATTAATTCACATTAATATGTTGTTAAAAACAAGCAAACAAACATTTCCTTAGTGCTTCCAGGCACTCTTCTCCTCCTGACAAGAATCCAAACCAGTGATCTCCAATGTGGTTTTGGTCACTCATTTTGGTAAGGGGACCCTGCCTTGGCATGCTGGTGGTGAAGATCTATTCTTTTCTAAGATCATCAGCAAACTTCCTAGCTGCAGCTCAGCAAAGTAGAGAGGTCACCCTCCCCTTGACGTGTTGTAGCAGACACTAATTTAGCTTCTTGGATTTATGTGACCTGCCAAAATAATCTAGATTAGCAGTTACTAACAGTGAAGGAGTTAATCCAGACTGCTTCACCATTGCAAAGGTAAAAAAGGATATACCTCCAGGGCTGCAGCAGCCATGAAGGCCAGAAGAGGTGCTGAGCTGCTGGGCATCCTCCTTTGAGGTTCAGTCATGGCTCAAGAAGTTGTTGGGCTCTGGGCACATCCACCTTGAGACCCCTCACCTAGGCAGACATTTGTCTGTCTGTCTACAAGCATGTTTAGGTAAGGCTACAAAGATGTTGCAGTAATTATTTGTAAATTCAAATCACTGATCCTGTGACATTTCTACTCTGATTCACAATAAATCCTTTAAATACTCACCAGAATTCAAGATTTAACACCTAATGCTTAGACAAAGATTTTACTTTTCAATCTGCTGGAATAATATCAAGCTCAAAGAAGCTTTTTCACATGAAAGAAGCCTAATTTTGTTTGTCTGAAGGAACAAAAGAAAAAAATTTAAAAAAACCCATAACCAACAAAAAACCCCCAACAAAACAAACAACAACAAAAAAACCCAAAACCAAACCAAATGAACCAACAAACAAAAAAATCATACCAAAAAAGCAACCAAACCACAACAACAACACACAGCAAACCTTAACCAACTAACCAGCACTACCAAACCAACAGAAAAAAAACCCCAGAAACCATCACCAAAACCACAATCAGGACAAACTGGGTTTCAGTATGTATAGCAATAGTTTATACAGCTTCTGATGTGTTTTGTTCTTGTGTCAGATGATGTGGGATCCCTAACAAGTATTTGGAGATGCTGAAGCAGATGCCTTAGCACAGTCACCAGGAGCTGGCTGAAGGGGGTGGTAGCAAATCTTTCCTTTGGAAAGATAATATTCAACTGCTGAAATACAGAGCCAGGTACCAATCTGAACACTAGCTCACATAAAATGCACTCTTTCATCTCAGTTTAGTTGTTACTCTGACAGTTTAAGCTTCTCAAATACTGTATCTCTTTTTAATGAAGAAATTGCATGCTCATATACAGAAATCACGTCTTTACAACATGAAACACCTATTGATATATTTTGGTCATTTTAACTGAATTCGGAAGTCTTCATAAAGTGAGAAATACAACATTTCATTACACAATTACAGCTAATTATTTTAGAAATACAGTTTAAGTGCAAGTTATCTTAAATTTATTGCTTATCTGACTGGAAAGATATAAGCAAAACCTGAAAATCATAAACCCTTCCAGAACATTATATTTTATGCAGTCCAAAATGTGACACATGGGGTCTTTAATAATTCACTGCTTGTTAACATTAAACAACTGTTAACATGCTCAAATAATTAGTTATGCTTGCTTGACATGTTTGCATCTTTAATAATTGATGCATTTATCTTAATTACTAACAGTATTATGGTCGTAATATGCATCTTTTTTCTATCTTAAAATTTTAACAAAAACTGACTTTTTGCCAAAAATGATTATCCTCTAAGTTTTAATTACTCATTGTAATTAAAATGCAAGCTGCAGTATTTTATTAAAAGTATCTTTACAAAAAAATATTTAATGGAAAAGAGGTGATTTGTTGTTTATGCACCACAGTTAGTAAATATTTCATAAGTTTCATATTACCCTTTCAGAACAGATATAAAAACCATAACATTCTTAATATAAGAGTCAATTTAAAAGCTGCTATAGTAGTCTTCATTTCTCCTCCCAAAGGTTTGCAAAAGTCAGTGAATAAAGGAAGGCAAAAAAAAAATGTGGTGGTGACTGGAAATAGGATGCCCACAATGACAGGAACCAAGGGTGGAGATGTGCAGGTGAGTACGTAACACATTTTACAGTGGAATTGCCCTGACTTGAGAGAGAGAAGAATATTAGAAGTTTTTCATTCTTCAGTGTTCTTCTGGTTCAACTTTTTCTTGGAGACTGCTAATAACAATAGTGGTGTAGTAATTTGACCATAATAATTTATTTATTGCAATGCTGATAGAGATAGGGGTGAGCTTTGTGTCAGCCAATTTAAAAAGACTGTTTTCAAGGCCTTCCTATTTGTAAAACAGCCTGGTTTAGGTTAAGATGGCTGTTTCTGGTCCTGAAATGTTGCGGAGGCAATTACCACCCCTGTGGAATGATCAAACTTCTCACTGATGTTAAAAGATTCAGCTGCCTCCGTGTTCTGGTGCGTGGTTATTTTCCTTCCCAAGTGACCCACAAAGGTGCTTGAAAAGGCATCAGAATATCATTGGCAGAAAAAATAAAAAAAGTCTATTTGAGAGATGAGAATGTTGTCCAAAATTTTAGAAATAAAACCCAAAAGCTGTGAGATGCTGTTTCACAGGGGTACGAACTTAATGCCAAGGCTTTGTTTAGTAAATGACTACAGGGAGTCCAGCTTGTCTCTAGGGTAGATGACTTTTGAGGATCTAATACTTGAACTATGAGGCAAACTCAGCCAAAGCATTGCATTGTTAATGACAAAAGGTGCCTGGGAATAGATCTGCTACAACACTTATTTTAAGGCAAGTCAATAGACTTAAGGTGCAGAAATGTCACTCATGTCAAACAGAGTGGGCAGGAAAATCATGACTGGATCCAGAAGTGCCTCCTCTGAGCCTTCAGTTCAGAAATCTTTCAGAAGGATTTACCTGATATGCCCCTTTTGCCAGAGAAGCAGATTGAGATCAGGTGAAGATGGATGCTGAATTCTGACATTGAGCTCTGTGTAGAGTATACTGCCTGCTTCCTCAAATATTTGGGGACTTTCCTGCCTGCAATAAATGAAACTCAGATATTAATTCCTCAGCTGACAGCAGAACCTCTGGTCCTTCAGCTTCTGCAATAGTGACGGTGCTGCGGTGAAGATCCGAACCTACTGAGGAAGGCAGATATAAAGAAGAACTAATATAATGTTTAGAGTGAAGTAACCACTTAAAACAAAACATGAGAAAGTGGCTCACAAGCAAAACTGTGGTACTGCCTGCCATGGTGTCAAGTACTAGACACCACTGTCAGGTAGGAAAGGAATAAATGTGGCCACGGCCACCCTTCCAACTTCCAGATTCACTGCATACTTTTAATCTACCCTGCTTCTTCTGACTTTCTCTACTCTCACTATTACAAAGTCCTCATATCCTTGGCATGGTGTTCTTCCAAAAAAAACCCAAACCAAAACAAAACACACACACACAAAAAAACCCCAAACAAACACCACCACAAAATGAACAAAAAAAAAAAAAAAAAAAACCCCAACCAGAAAATTATTTCTGTTGTGATTTTAGAGTTAAGTAAAAATTTACACATCACAGATCTATTAATCATTTTTTCCCTTCTGTGGATGTATCTTCAGATTTCAGTGATTGATTTATGTGGCCAGATGGGTGCATTTGTTTCCTGCTGTCTTTCAGTCCAGCAGAATCCATGCACACTGTGCAGTACTATGGGCATGAACTTTCACTAAAATGCACTACTATACATAAATTCTGATTATTAGTCCCTTTTTGGAATGACTAATATTCAGATGTCAATTCTTTGAATGTGGCACAAGTTGCATTTTTACCCCTCAGTTAGTATAGAAGCCATTCCTTTCAGTTCTAATAAGAAAACTTCAGTATCGCAGGAGGTCCTCTTCGTGTCCTCCAGGTCTTTGCTCTAAATGCCTTTGTGTTTCCTACCACTACATAATGAGTAGAGGCTCATTAGCTGAAGTCAGAAACACAGAGTTGTCATAGAAGTTGACTGTGGGTAAAGCAATCTGTAGTCTACACATGCCTTTAAACTGACATGTGCTAACACTGTGAAAAATATTTGCTTAGAGTATTGTAGGGTCAGTGTTACTGGATCCAGAAATTGCAAGAACAAAGAGTCCCAATAGAATTTCTGTGGAAGAAGTCAGAACTGGAACAGAGTAGACACAGTAGTTTGATTCTCAACACACTATTGCATGCAAGGGCATGTGTAAGCTTATGGCATCTTCCTGGCCTCTGACAGCTGAATTTATATCTTTATGCAGATGATACAAACACTTGTGAGATAAATCCATTTCTAACAGAGGAGTGGCTTCAGAGAATCCATGTGAGGTCTCCAAGATTCTCCAGAGAAGCCAAGATAGGTCTCCCACAACATCCCAGGCAGGAGCTCACACTTTGTTAGGCACTGGGAAATCTCATCCTGGCAATCAAAATCACAAGAAATCAGCTTCAGAAGCTTGTCCAGTCAGAGAGTGAGTTATTCCACGTGTAAGATGTGTGTATTTCTGGATGGAATTGAATTTTTTATTTCTTTCTGCAGTTAAAAAAATAACCTCTTCTGGTTTATTATTCAAGGCCACTTTTCAAGCCCTGGTGGTGCATTAGGAAGAGGCTCATGGCATTGCAGAAGCATTTCTGCTGATGCCCATGTTCACTAAGGTGGTGAGGAAGAGAAAGCTCCTTCTGAGTTTCACATGGACATCCAAATATATGACTGCATTAAACAGGAGGTGGAGGAGTGCCTAGCAATGATGGCAAGCACTGATGATGACTTTCCAGAGGGGGACTTAGCTTTTAGAAAGTATTGCCCTCAGAAATATGGACGCTCCTCAAAGAACCCTAAGATTAACAAAACACACATATGAGTTTTGCAGTATTTTCAAGATGAACATGTTCTTGTTTATGACCCAAAATATTTCAACTTTGAGCTAAATTCTTTATAGCTCACTCAGGGTTTTGACCTTTGTAAGTCTTTCCTCAATCTAGGAGTATTTTTAATGGCTTATATTAATTCAAGGTGTCCCTTTATGCACTTAAAAAAAAAAAAAAAGCCCTTCCTTTTAATGACATTACCATTTATTCAGAATTATTATTTAAAATCCTAAATTAGCATTCTGCACTTCAATTCTGACAGTGCCATTACATTTTATACTAAAAGAGTTTAGTTAATTTTAAATTATTAAACCCCACTGGCTGCATGAAGTGAGCATCCTTAAGCAAGTTTCTGTAGTTCAGGCGCATTCCAATCAACTACAGTTGCAAACTTAATTAAAAATGTTTTGCCTATGTAGCTTTTTATCCTTAGATGTGGCAGTTATCATTCTGAGTTTGCATCTCTGGTTTGAGAAGGTAAATAGCAGCTGAAAGCACTAACAGCAGCATAGAGAGTAACCTGTCCTGGGCAACACAGCTCTTCAAACTAAAGACAAAGAAATTCGTATGAAAAATAGCAAGTCTGTTTTTCTGAAAGAAAAATTTTTTAAGTCAATGATATAAACTTGCTAAAAGAGGAAACTAACTTATTCTGTCAACAATATATATTTACTTTGTATTTTATAAAGGGTTTATCTTAATTAATATTTTCCATGTTACAAACTAATTTTATTTTGATATTCAAAGGCATTTTCTTCCTTTCAGTCCCTCACATGACTTAGGTAAAATCCTAACTTCTTTCATGAATTACTTATGATAATTTCTTCAGACATTTAATGGAGAAGCAATTGCAAAGCTATTTATCTTAAAGAGCAGCATCTAGTAGGTAAGAAGGTCTTTGCAGAGCTGAGAGCTCATACACCGTCCTAAGGAAACAGTTAAGATTACTTTTTGACTACAAAAGAGCAGAGTGGAGATGAAGGTAATGGATGCAAAATGGGACAGAACATAATGCAAAGTATAGTTACTTCTTACTTTAAAACTGAAGTTACACTTCAAGGGCAGAGTGGATGCCTAGCAACAAGTAGCATCTTAAAGCATTCCAGTTGCTGTGACTTCAGGTGAGATTTGCTGCAACCTAAAGATCTGCTTTAATTATTTTTTGAACCTGCAAACAATGATCATTTATGTGCATTACTAATTCACTTGTCTCCTGAAATCTGAGCTGTGCAGTTCGGGTTTTACAGAATTATCAAGTGAAACAACTGGGCAAATATCACATTAATTTAATTAACTTTAATTTTAAATTACTTGCTATAGCACCTAACAAATGTAACATCTCCAAGACATTTTAGCAGATAGCTGTGGCTTTGTTGTGCATTCTTGTCTTCATAGAGAGAAAACATCTTGTTAGCATGAAAGGGCCCTTACTACTTTAAACAAGAATATCTTGTTTATATGCTAACATTTGCCTTGATTGCCTAAGCTGTCATTTCAGAGGTGAAAAAAAATAACAGAAGTGCTGATTAGGGGGGTGATACAGTTTTAACATCTACGCTGTTCTTGCAAAGATCTCATTTAAACCCAAATAGCATTGGAAGTTTACCATATCTTTATAATATCCACAGGGAATCTCCTGCAGCCTGGCACAGCAAGTGCATGCCGAGCTCCTGACCAGCAGCAACTTCAGGAGAGCTGGTACATGGTAAGGACTTGCATTACTGGTGGAGTAAGTACCAGGACAGTACATGAGTCCTGGTCCCAGCAAGGACAGCACATGTGGCACTTCCATCACAAGTTCTTGAAAGAGATAAAAATAGCTTAAGGAAAATATGGACTACCTAAAATCAGTCATCAGGTGTTCAGCTGTCCCATTACTGGTTCAAATTTTAATGGCAACTACTAAATATAGAGCAAAATATTTCTCTCTCTGTATGAACATATGTATCTAATGTCTAAAGAGAACACTGCCCTGTCTGACAAAACGGTAGATGCACTAAATATTCTGAAGAATGTAGTCCATTCCAGACATCGTTTGGTTTACAGAGGCAAGCTGGAAAAAAATGCCAGAGATAAGGCCATAGTCCACATGTGGACACAGTCAGGAAGATAAAGGCAGGAATGTTCTCTAGGAACAGCATTTATTCACATGCAGTTTTCATCAGACATATATATTCGATATTAATAGCACTGTATGAATAGTCATCTTGTTTAATATTCATTCATACACAGAAGTTTACAACCAACCTCTGCCACTTTTGGTGCCCAATCCAGTGTTCAAAGGGTTATACTGCCATTGTTTCTGCAAAAATGTTTACATTTATCTGCTGTAAAGTGGGCTGAATGGCACCAAAGAGTGTCGTGTTTAGTTTTAAAATGCCACAAATAACAGATTTATAGATTTTTCTAAATACATTATTTTAGCTTGACAGCATTAATCATTCATGCTTCCTTCCTTCATTTTTCTACCTGCAATGGATTATTGAAACAGAAAATAACAACGGGAAAGGCTACAAGCAGTATCAAAATGTCAAGTTTGTACTTACAGTTGTATATGCGTAGACAGGGTCAAGAGCCTCAATTATTTGTATATGTACACAGTGGTACTACATGAAAGGTTATGTCACCTGCAGCTATTTTCTTGCAGATTTAAATAGGACTGATATTCAGCTCCACAGTCAGCCACTGACATGGAACACAGAATTGTAAAATACTATGAACTCTTATGTCAGGACCTAAAATATGAACTGGGTGATTGCAAGGTGTAGCTGTGGGCAATCCTATGTATTGCAGTGTAAGTCCTTTAAATTACTTTGTGTTATCCCTGACCCGTTCTTTTCATGTAGGCATGAGCCAGAAACAACATGGAAGTAATTTCCAGGGAGAAGAATCCCCCTTGATATTGCCTATTTTTGCAGTTTTCTTGGATTTTGAAGGTTTTTGCGGTTTGGGGATTTTTTTGTTTTTAAAATGCTACATATTTCCATGAAGCCACTCCAGTATGAAAATTTTAAAAATCCAAGAGCATGGTTTGGCTCTTAATAAAGTGCAAGTCTTGTATCTAAGCTGACAGCAGTGTTATTTGGAGTAGTATGTGCAGTGGAGCTAATCAGTATATTTTCATGGTGAAGGGAGGAGAGGAGCTAATCAGTAGATTTTTGCTGGTGATTGGCTTATTTAAGTTACAGGTGGTTTTTTAAGAAGAAGAAAAAGAATTAGTATGGAGTTTTCTTATTATTTACAGGTAATTATCTAATTAGTGCTGGGAAATAATTACCTTATCAGACAAGAGCTTTTCAAAGAATAAATAGATTGTCAGAAATTAACATCAGCCACTCTGTCTCTAGTCAGGTGGCAAACCCCACAAATATATGTAGATTTTTTTAAAAAAATTGTCATTGCAACCTTATTTTGAGACATGCCATTCTCTTAGTGATCATCCTAATACATCTTGCCCATTTATACAGTTCTGTCACTAGAAAATTCTGTTGGTTTTAGTGTTTCATAAAATCTTAAAATACAGATTTCACTCTCTCAAAGTACATTGAAAGTAAATTAAAGCATTAAGTATTGCTGAATGAGTATGTCGTTCAGAACTTAGTGCTAAATGCTGTTACACATCCAAAAGTTTGATCCTTGATTTCTGTGAGGAAAAATGTCGTTATTGTCCCTGGAGTAGGGCATTGTCATTACCACAACACACACTCCGCTTTACAGTTTTAATTTTTGTCATTTTAGGATTTCTTCCCCTGTTGTTTAATCTCTAGGGTTCTCTCATTCAATTATAAGAGGTAATTGATTATAATAAGTGCTAATTGTTCTGCAGAAACTCTTCATATGCATATGCACATCGTTATATCCACACACAGAGGCATTCATGCTACAGAACTGAATATCAATTCCAGGGAAAAAACTGTGCTGTTTAACTGAAACATCAGTGATATGAAAATCCTGAGGGTTCCTGCTTACAAATAGAGCAGTGAAAATAAAAATCTGTTAGTCAGGATCACTAATGTATTGGTGGGGATTTAAAGTTTTATAACCATAGCTAGGTATATCTGGTGAGTAAAATACCAGGGAAGGAGATAGATGGATGGTCAAAGAAGGGAGTGAGATATTGGACCAGTGGGTGCTTGTAGTCTGTCTTCCCAGGAGAGATGCTTTCAAAACATGAAGTGCATCTAGCAAAACTGTCTTCCAGGGAAAGGCTCTCCTTAGTGCACCGGGACAAGCCCCGGGACAGAGCAGCACGTGGAACTGTGACAGCCAGGGCTGGGATCACTCCTGCATGGCACTCACCTCATTGGGATGGGTCCTGTGGCCAGTGCTCTCAGGTGAGTAACTTGGCTCTGTGCTGACTCTCTGGAGAGAGACATTATCATGGGATTTTCTTCTCCATGCTTTCTTTTCTTTTCTTCCACCTTTCTGCAAGACCGAGTTCCGTGAGTCACATTAAAAATATTTTAGCACGGGGGCAACATTGACTGACCATGGAGAAATCTACTTGTGATAGTCAGTACATTCCAAGTAATCATATAGGTGAACAGTGCTTTACAGTCACTTTGTATCAATTTCTATTTCTGGGTCTGATCCATTTGTATCCAGTCAGAAAAGACTGCTCCAAGGCAAGTTATATCATGGGTTCATCCCAATTCCCCTCTTTAGATCTTGTAAACAAATGCAGTCTATGGCTGTTTAATGTCTTTATGCACTAGAACATTACTGAGTACTGCTAATAACAGTGTGCTTTTCAGATGTATTCTCTTTTTCTCACAAACCCCCTTAAACCATATTCTAATAACTGCATATAAGATATAATTGCTAAGAAGCATCACATTCAACCACCAGGAAGAATATCACAGCAGTGCTTTTTGTTGCTCCTGTTTTCATCTCAAGTAACCACTAGACATTTCAGTTCCTTCAAGGAAAAACAACCCATGTCTCCTGTGATAACTGAAACGTACAGACATGCTGATAAATAAGATGTATTTACAATTCTTTTATTACTCTGTTCTATGACAAGATAAAATAAACAGCATTTTGTGGCACATTACAACTTATAACAAAACTAAGCTACTGTCCAAAGATACTGAAAAATTCCGGTATAAATACACTTTATTTCCAGCTGGCTCGTGGATGATTAGGGCATCCCAACACTTTGACAATTTTCATATAATATTATGAAGAATTTCATGATTTCCCTTCATCTTACTGTGGCTGCCAGCTCAATACATCTTCTTCTAGTAAAAATTATACAAATCTATGGTTTTTACTCTTCTCATGCACCATAAATCCTCAATAGAGTTTCATACATGTTAACTACAATCTTTCTTCCCCCTACTACCACTCCCCGGAGTTCAACCAGTAAAACCTCAGATATATTGCACAGAAAAGGAGAGGAGCATAAGGAAGCATCACTTTGGTGAAATCTGAGTAATTTCTATTTATAAATATCTACCTGTATTTCCTTTACATAAACAATAGTGAAAGACCAGGAAAAGGTTGGGTCATCAACTGGCATCTGTTTCTCTGCATGAGATGTCCCGGGAGAATAATATTTACTGAGGAAACAGGAGTTACATGATGGACCATAATGCAGAGTTTTCAAATTGTCTTGGCAGCTGTTCACCTGTTGAATAGCTCTGTGACTTTTTGAGGAATTATTTGCTTGATCCTGTCAAGCTAAAAGAAATAATTTTGATATATACAAAAAGCCATCTATGCTTTTCTCTTTAATAATCTCCTGTCACAATATACTCATTTATGAAGCCTGACTTTACTGATGAGAAGGGACAGGCAGATCTTTGGCCTTAAGAGTTTGTCTCTGCCTTTATTTTAGAGGACTTTCTTTGGGTTAGTTCTCAGTTTTCTCCCTGTTCTACTTATCCTCAAGGTAGTCTCATTGATCCCTAGACCTCCTGGCATCCTGGCTTCTGTGAGTCTTGCCGATTCTCCTGTTAGAAAGGAGGCGCAAGAAGAAAGAGCCAAACCCCATGTTCTCCCCATGCCTTTCCATGGTGCTGACCAGCTCTCCAGGACTCAACAATGGGGGCCTGTCTATGACAACTCAAGTCCAGCCTCAATCCAGATTGGTGATTGAGGAGGAGCATGCTGGAATCCCTTCCTGACCCTTTGGGATATTGGGGAGGACAATATAAATACAAATTAAATGTTCTTGAATAGCTGGAAATCCCACCAAAACTCATTTCCTTGGTGTTTTCTGCTCTGCTCCTTTCTAATTTTACCACCTATAGTGTCATTATGAGGAAAGGCTAGAAAAAGAAGTAAATGCTTTTTCAGTGTGCCACTCCCTATCATTCCCTCTGTTTCGCTATAACACGTAGGAGTTAATACTAATTTTAAAATTCTATTTGCTGTGCTCTTGTGCTTTATCTCTGAACTTATTTTTTATGTGCTCTGATTATTTGGGCAATAAAGCTTTCTTTGCACGGATCAGGGGGATTTGGCACAAAGATAAGAAATGTGGCTCCTTATAGCCTATCCCAGTAAGAAGTTTTTGCATGTAAGGAATAGTTACTGTGTTTTGAAAACAAATTAAAAAAAACCAAGCAAACCCAACCACAGTTAAAGACTCTAATCCCTCCACCTGCTGCCTGTTTCAGGGTTAAGAGCCAGCTGTATCACCCACTCAACTTGCAATCACTTCAAAAAACACTAAAATGCAAAATCATAAAAAAATATTTTGCTGTTCTGTGCTTTAAAAATTAAATCCAGAAGACTGGAGAGATTTGGGCTTTCAGTCCCTAGTCTTAAACCTGGGCTGTGTAAAGTCCTCAGAGATGACAGTAGGAGTGCAAAAAACTTACAGATTTTGTTTTGCAGGCCCATGACTGAGATATTGCAAAGAACTTCTTGAAATGCACCAAAACGACTTCCTTCTGTCCCTAAATTGTATTGTGGATCCATACTGGTTCATAAATTAGGTGCTCACATCTGATGACTTCAGCCATGCAATCTGAGTGTGGAAGAGTCTAAAAAAAATATATATATTTGTAATTCTGACAAATAGTAATGTTTTGTTCTCTCTGCCATGAGTTAAGGCATGCTATTGTTCTTTGTTTCAAGCAAGTAACTGAAATATTAGTAAGATTTTCCTTCCATTTTGTTAGAACTCCCCAAGGTCTATAGTTTTCTTTACGGAAACAGTTGCCATTAAATATGCTGTATGTCAATGCAGCAGTGAGGTGGTTAATTTTGACTGAATATTATGCTATATAACCACTTGGCATTTAACTTGAAAAATGACTTTCTGCTTCACCTGTCAGCAGCCTAGTTCTCATCAAATAAGTGAGTGAGAAAAATTTTTAAATTTCAATTTCCTGATGCTATTAGACACTACTTCTTCCATACTTAAACAGTTTAGCAGTGCATGTACATGTTTTGGTATTCATGCCATGCATCACACTACATACTATTACAATAGCTTTTTTGTTTAAAGGGTAAAGAGATGCATGGATCTTTATCTTGGGGTTAGGAAAATGTATTGCAGGAACATGGCCAATCAGGTTTCTGAATAACTTTGTAACATAGTACCATAACCCTGATGCAATGTGAGGAATTTAAAATACTAGGTGCCTACAACTCCACAGAAAGAAAGCATTCTAGATGGAGACAGCACGCACAGTAATCTTGCACTATACTTCCTCAGAAAGCTGGTGCCTCATTCATCTACTTTATCCTTTTGGCTGCCAGACACATAATTCTCATAAATCATGCAAAAGCCTTTTCTTCTTTTTTTTTTATTTTTAGTATATTTTAGAGATTAAAACTGTTGTCATTTTGCATTAATAAGGTTTCTGTTTCAAATATAAATTCGGTTTTCACTGATGACTAACATATCCCTAATCAGGAAAAAAACTTCAGTGATAGAGGGAGGGCACAAATGAGATTTTCCCATTCCTTTTTCATTTCTTGTGCTACTCTATGTGGTTTTCACTTTACCACTGGCAAGTCTGGATACATTTTACTCAGGTGGGAAAATACATAATCTGTGCTGTATTTCCTTTTATTCGTTGACATTAGTTTTTATTGCATTTTTTTGTGCATTACAATATGTATAAATTCATGGTTGTAGAGTAGCAAACATCAAACATCATTTGAAATAGTAGTTCACTGTAAATATGAGCTACTTTCACTAAGGTTGTTATTATTTGTTCATTTATTTGGTTAGTCTTGGCATTTGACTCAGTACTGTGGGTTACAGAGCAATATGGACAGGTTCAGTCTGCAGCATCAACTGTCTTAAAAATAGATGTACAAAAGACAGGTGGTACTTAGGGGTCCAGGGGTGAAAATTACATGTTGGTTTTTTTTTTTTAAATCATGTTTATAGCAAAAAAAAAAAAAAAAAAAAAAAAACAAAACCAAAACAGTTTAGGAGTAAATTCTAATACTTTTAAGAAAGTACTGAGTTGGATTAATCTGTCTGATATTTCCATTTCACTATAGAGTGACTTCAACAAAATGAAGAAGTTTTGTCAGCTTGGATGAGGTATAAACAACTATGAATCAGGCCCACCATGTAAAAGGCTGTGGCTGTAGATTTACTGGATTTTTTTAATGTCTCTATTCCTGGTAAAAGTCTACAGGGGTTCTAGTGTTTTCAAAAATGTGTAGTTTTCCAGCTGGCAGTAAGCCCTCCTGAAGCTGTGGCGAAGAGCAACGCTAGCAAATGACTCTGCTAGGCGCACCATGAGGCCCTTTTGCTTGGTGCATATTTGTAGGTTCAATACCACATTTGGGAGGGAGCACAATCCTCTGAACTGTTGTTATAAGTATGTAAGAAGACAAGGCCGGATGTGAGTGAGAAAATTTAAACATACCTCGTACCATGTGGAAGTAAGTATGGTAGTTTAGTGACAATGACAAGAGAAAAACCATGCCCTTAGGGTTGAGTACAGTTATGCTCTGGAATTTACAAAATTACTGTTTAATGAAACAGTGGTAGACGTTTCTAACTTGTGGGTAAATTTGTATTCTGCTTGCATAATGTTGGGTAGTTATTAACTTGATGCTATTGCCCTGGATTTACCCTGTGGTCACTGAGCAGGCTCTGCCCTTCTCTACCCTGGCAACATGGAGGTGGAGCGCAGGACGTCACCTCTGCTGGTCCAGTTTTTCCCCACAGAAACACATGCTCTGCTTTCTTAAGCTGAGAAATGGGGAAACTCATCAGTAGTTGTGGCATTCTCTGTGTAAGGTAGGGCATGTTTTACTATGCTGGTAGAAATTAGGGTGGGTTTCTTTTGTTTCTCTTCTGTGAATAAATACACACATGTTTATGATTCTTTTATAGGGGCTGCGGACGAGCATAGTGTGGGGCTTGCAGGATTGCTCCACATTGTACAGGCAGGCAGCTTTGCAGCTGACTGTGACTGGAAACCATATCCACATGGTGATTTCTGCTCTTAAATCCTCAAGGGAAGAGTATGAGCTCTACAACCAACCCTCTCATCTGCCACAAAACAGTGAGTGAGTTTTTGTGTTATGATGTCAGCTGGGTGCTGCAAGGTCGATAGTTGTATTAGGTTTGTGAAGCTATTTGACTTGGCAGTGCACATTAGCAGTTGGACTGGATGACTTGATTTTGTGTCTTCCAACCAAAACAATTGTATGATTCTATAACTCTGTGATAGTGGCTTGTGGAGTCCCTATTCAGCCTATTTGTAGGTGAGGGTCTATGAGAGCTGGATACTGCTGACTTCCTAAGAGCCTGTAGGAGTCCTTTTGGCAGTGACCACTGTGGAAAGCAAAACCAAGGAGGAGAGATGTATCAGTTGTCTTCAAACCAACCCTTCAGAATAGGACTGGTTTAGGTGGAATGACATGAGCAAAAAGTTAAAGGAGCAAGGTACAAAAATCATTGAACTATCCCAGGCAAAATCTTTGGCCTTGGAGAAGTGTCAGTATCATGTCGCACACACACCAATCAGCTCTTCTGGGAAGCCACTTCATTAGCACTGGTTTTGCACTTCCCAAGGCATGACTGGGAATAGTCAGGGTGCTGCAGCCTCACGTGGACACTGTCCTTCCTTCCCAGGGAATGTGGTGCTCGCCAAAATAATGTTGCATGTGCTAAAGTGTCCTGCAGAGGTCTGTGGAGGGATTAAGACTTGTCAAAGTCTAATTAGTTGCTTGCAGAAGAGAGATTTCAAATTTTTTTGGCCGATTTTTGTTTGTTTGTTTGTTTGTTTGGAAAGATCCCAAACCCCTGCTTCTTGGGAGCCTGTCTTAGCTCTTAAATCCACAAAGGATTGCTCCATAGGATGACAGATTTTATTTATGTATTTTAAAATAATATTCTAGTTTACAATGAGTTTGGGGTTCTTTCTTCCAAGGTTAAGTAAATTATAATTAGTGTTGTGGATGTTCTAACCCAATTGGTTGTATGGGATGTTTCCTTTCTGACCTCCCTCCTGGCAGCACCAAGGGGAGTGAGTTCATATATCACTGCAGAAAGATTGTGAGTCCCCTTGTAGTGTTATGAAAATTGCTGTGCACAGCTATTTTGTTTCTGAAAGACAAATTCTGTGCAAAAGGTAAGAGACAACAGGTGAGGGATTTGCTGTCCAGATGCAGTGCTATTGTGACAGTACAGGTCTGTACCTGTGCACCTGATGGGAATATAAGGCAAGCATTAGCTTGGCCTGTGTCCTCCTTGCCCTGCAGTCATAGGTAAAGATATTTGGACAAATTATGCAAAATCCCAGGCACTATAGGTTGGTATTGAGATTCATTAATCCCACATGCTTTTATACTTTGAAGCCACAAGACTAGCCCTTCCGCTGTTTCTACCCCAATGCCTGTGGATGACTGAAGTCACAGAGTCTCATTGGGTGAGTGAGACTTACCTCAGGGTTGAGACCTCCAGACCTGCTGTGCATGAAGTCAGGTCATGCAGTAACCTGCAGCTTTTGTGATCAAAAGCTGTGAAGCCTGGCCTCACAAAATTTCAGTGGGAAGGAAAATGGTTACAACTGCCTTGATTCTCTCTCAGTGCAATAGAATAAGGAGAAAGACTGTACCTCCTAACTCTGTTGTCATTCATTAACATCTCATCCTCTACACATTTCTTTAATCATTGGAGAGTATTTGCAAATATTTAAAAATGCTTTCTCTTCCTTCAGGAATTTTTATATTGGGTTTTATAGGAGGTTTATAATAGAGCAAATAACAGTTTGGATGAAATTCTGGGAATTCTTCTGTAGTGTGCTTCTGCATGATAATCATTATGAGATTGCTTCCCCACTGCTTGTTTAATGCAGCTGTCCAAGTTTTGTATTTACTGAGAATCCAATTTGTTTTAAGAAATTAACAAAACAAATACTTAAGTACTGTGCTGAACCTATCATAAAGTTTTTATTCATTTTGGTGAGAAGGAAAAAAAAACATTATAGTGCTTATGGAACAGCCTTTGAAGCCACATTTAAGAACCTGAATCTCTACCAAAATAATTTGCTCGTGTTAATGCAAACGCCGTATGGTGTTACAATTGTTTTTTTGATTTAGTCTCCAAACTTGTTGGACTTTTTCTGTGGTCTAATAAGTGCTCAGAGAGGCAGGCTGACTGCTTGATTATACCAACGATGCCCCTGATCTGCAGAGATGCTGGTGGTAACTGTGTGGGCCTCAGATACAGTCACAATATTTATGCCCCTCAGAGGAAGGAATGCCCTGGCACTCACAGGCAGGGCTGCTGAGGCCTCCTGTCCTTTTCTGCAGCCCAGGGCATGAGATAATTCCTGTGCATTTCAGGGCAGACACTGTTAATCCCTGTGAACTCAGTCACTGTGGCATTGCTCCTCTGAGTGTCCTTTGCTTGAAAGCACAGGGGAAAAAAACAAGTCTTTTGTATGTCTGGTCACAAGAGTACTGTGCACCTCATACTGAGTTCATTTCTTTCTCAGTGCAGTCTCTGGAAACTTCCTTTCTCCAGCTTAGTCGTGTCTTCTAACTCTGCAGCAGATCCTGATGATTTGCTGTGCTGGGAGCCATTGCAATCTCCTCCTTCAGCTTCAGGGCCTGCTGTGGCAAGAACTGGCTCCATTCTCTACGTACCTCCTCTCCACTCTTGCACAGATGTGACTAGTTTCCCCCCAGAACACTCTGTTCTTTACTACCAGATAGTGAGCTCTTTCTGCAAGGAAACAAGTATGCTCAGCCAGTAGTGTTTTTCCCAGGTGTTTGCTAGGACTTTAAAAAATCTCACCTATAATTGTGTTCCTGCCAGCATGAGTAACAGACACTAGGTATGAAATACAGGGGCATCTGTGATGTTTGTTGGTTGTTGCTGGTTTGCTCTTTTTAAGGAGGAAAAAAACTTGCTAAGTGCAAAAAATCAGAGTTTGAAAGGTCATCCCTCAAACCAAATATCACCAAGTTTTATTTAGGGTGGACAGAACATCCCAGGTCTCTCAACCTTCCGTGCTACTGGAGGAGCTTGATGAACCTGACAGTGCCAAGCTCCATCGTCAGTGGGTTTGGTACTGCTGTGCTTGCTAGAGCATGTCTGTATTCACTTTTCAAAGTCTTTGTTTTGAAAAAACACACCAAACCTCAACATTTTGTCTAGCATGTAATCTTAAGCCTTGTGTCCTTGCTTCCTTATGGGTATCCCTGTGCTTGGTCAGGCAACTGGAGTAGTCATACTTTAACCATATGTTGGACTTACACTTTGCTTTAAAACTAAGTCACCGTGCAACTTGTCTTACATCAAACTGATTTCAGTGATGCAGACTGTAACCGCAGCAATGCTGGGTCTACAGATACCCATGACTTCAAGTTAAAATTGTTTATATGTTTGTTTACACCCAATTGCTTACACATGTCAGCTCTGTGGGCTTTTGCAGAGTTCGCTCTGTCTCCTTGCAGAAACTCGCAGTACCAAAGTTTCCTCCCTGCAATGCTAACAATGATGCAGTCCTCTCCTTGACAGGACTGCTTAATAACTGCCTTGCTGCATTTTGTGTTGGATGCTAACAGCAGGAAGCAGTATTTTAAAAGACTTAAATTAGCAGATTTTATTTACCACACTAGTATTCTCGTGAGGCATCTCACTTCTATCTAAAAGAGTTTTAAATTATCAGCTTTTATTTATCACAATGGTATGCTCCTGATTTATCACACTTTCCTGCATGTTGTTTACTCAGACCAATATGGCATAAAAACAGCTGTGTAACACAGAGAACTCAGAAACACTTGTGAATTTTCCAAAAGCAGGGGGAAAATTGAAAACAGTTGAAAATATCAAAGAAATGTTAACTGATCAAAATTTTGAGTCTACTTTTGACTGGGTATGCTATTGTAAGTAATCAAGGCAAGAGGACCTAATTTAATAGCTTTGCTAGTGATTTAGGAAAGCAGATTTTGATTTAAATTCTAAAAGGTAAAGCTGTTGTGGCTGTCTTTAAGTCTTTGAGTTGAAGCTCTACCAGTTGCAAGATAAACTGGTAGGGGCTTTTTGGCTTTGCAAGATTCAGTAGACTGCTGTCTAGTTTCTGATGTCCTTTCAGTTAAATCCCTGTGTAAAAAAGCCAGCCAACCAACCAACCAAAAACATTTAGGAGTATCTCATTTTAGTTTTTTTCATCTTTGTAACTGCTTCACTTTTTTTCTACTTACAGAAACATCAAAAGGAATTCAGGCTCACTTGGACATAGTCTGGAAATCATGTTTTTATAGGAACAGTGAAAGATGTGGTGTGCCCTTCACACATGCTCATATTAAAAATTTATTAGGTAAGTTTCAACATCTTTCAATTAATAGGCAGATTTTAAAGCTCTTGTAAGTGGTACAGTAGTAGTAAATGCCAGTTGATATTTTACAGAAATATTGCAAATAAAAACACCCTTTGATTGCAGGGGGGAGCAGAACCTCCAGGAACATATCTTCTTTTTTTGGTAGTTTAGTCCACAGTAACAAAAACCACATTGTACCAATCAGTTATTTAATGAGCCTCTAACTCCATTTCTACCTTATCCCAAAGGTATAGCAAATAGTGCTGCTTTTTTAAAATATCAAGAAAACATCATTTGCTCTAAAATGTCCCTAAAAGCAGGTCTAAATTGCCAATAAAGGCTAGGTAATTGTATCAGCATGGATCAGAAAGCATTTCTCAGAACTGATGAAATAGTTTGCAGTATTGCAGAACCCGAATGATGCTCTCTGTACATTATACTGGAAATATCAGAGACTGGTCTCAGTTTAATTTGCTCACTACTGTGGATTTTGGATTCTGAGGAAATATTTCTTGCTAATGTCATTCTGTTTTCCTTTAAATGTAATTTGTTTGAGGAAAAGTCAGACGATTTCTGCAGTCTGTGGTTCACTTAGACGAACTTTTTTTATGTTTGTCAGTTGGAGAACAGCATTTTCCCAGGAAAACTGCATGTTGAAAAGTTCTCAAATCCTGTACTCCTTATTGTGTTCAAATTTTTAAACATCTGAATCTTGGAAGAGAATAATCCGCAGGATTGTTGTCCAGCTTATCAGTTTTGCCTCAGTAGTTATACAATCATTTGACAACAAAACACACATACAGTATAAATATTTAAGAAAAAGTAAATTCCATTAAGCTGCAGTGTGATAGATGCAGTAGTAGGTACTTATCTTTGAAATATTAAACTCTAGACATTTATATCCATACAAAAAAGAGTTTCCTGCCATTTGATGAGAATTATGTGCCTGGCACTAATAAAATATTAAACTCCAATTTAAAAGATAAGTATCTTACCCACTTTTTTCATAATAAAACATTTTACAGTGCATGTGAGAGCTAATATGCATCAGAATTTCCATACTATACTGTATTTACAAACTTTTATGAAAGTTTTGTGTCTGCATTTATTAGTTGCTGCCTCTATTTAAGCACTTATTATTTCATATAATGACATTGTGTGTTTCAATAATGCATGATAGAAGGTGTACAAACAGGCTTTATTTTTTGTAGTGGAGTTTTCTTTTGTTACAGATGACTGCTGCTAGTTAATTAAATGTAGATAGCCCCTGAAAATTGCATTATCCTTTTCTGTCCCTATTATATAAATTAATGTCAAACTGATGCAATGTTTCATGTTTAAAATAATAGATACATGTGTGAAAAATTATAGCCTGCAGTTTTCTTATTTGACAATGCATTATTTTCAACTGGAAATGTCAGTTTCTAACGTTCTGCCAAGAATATTTTGTAAAGACAGCAAATAATAAGTGTTAGTTATCAAATACAGTGGTTTTTTTGAAATTTGAACAATAGTATATGTGGAGGAAAAGTCATAATATATAGTGTTTCTATTTCTAAAATAATCTCAGGGTTATGATGAAATGATCAACAGATGGTTACCACTAAAAGGAAAAGAAGTTTCTTTTCCAGTAGATTTCACTGTTACTCTCCCTCTTTTCAGCAAGCAGCTCATTTTGCCTTTTCTTTCCCAATTCCTTTATGTAAAAGGATGTACTGAAAATAATTAAATAAAGGAAGTTGAGTTTATCTCAGGTATCATCCCATGAAATCATTTGAAAGCTGCGAAAAGCATTAACACATTTGTCAACGTCCCATCAAACTCCATGATCTCCCAGCTTTGTTTCACTAACTTAATTGAAAAAATTCATATTGATTTCATTAAAAGAAGCTATACAGTTAGGGGTTTTACCTTGTTCCCAAAATTATCCTTTCTTACACTTTACAAAAATACTGCCTTAGACTTTCTAAAATGGCTTTTTATATTGTGATCAGTGTCAGTAGACAAGGCTGCTTTCTTTTTAATTACTGAACTGGGTGATTAGAGTTATTAAGCTATGAGAAGTAAATGTTACAAATAAAGAAGAAGGCACCTGGAAACCAAAACAAAGCCTTTGACTGAACTTAGGCACAACACATTGTGCAAGACGTGGTACAAAGTATTTAGTATATTACTTGCTGTAAAGAAGGATGCACCTTGTTTCTTTAAGCAGCAAGATACAGCAAAAAAAGTGTTTGGGGCTTGAGATATTCTTTTTAAAAGTGCAGCTCAAAAACTACCGTATTTTCAGATCACAAAGGTATTGTATTTATATTTTCCACTTTCCAGCTGAAGAGACAGTTAGGGTCTCATAAAAATACTTTATAAACAGACAGCTTTGGTTTTCACTTTTCTCCTGTAAACGACACCCTCCTTGCTTTCAAAGACAGCAAGTTTACACAAGGCCATCCACTGCCTCGAAAAATGGTGTTACACAGCAGAAAACCTTACCTTGTATATGTAGTCCATAACATTTAAGATATGTAATATAAACTTGGGTTTTGTGTTAAGATCTAAGAAACACTGTTTTTCAGAACAGCAGATACCTAATGGTATAGAAAGGGAATTTCCTTTCATCCTGTACTTCTACCTGCAAATTTTGGCCATGCATACAGCGAAGTGCATACACATCTGCGCTTGTGCATCAGTAATATCTTTACTGGTTTGTTTTTTAAATTGTTTGTATATTTTATTTTGAGTAAGAGTTAGTTCCTTGTGAGAGAGACTTTTTAAAATTATTATTTCAGATTAATTTTTCATTGATATCCTTACATGCCTATTTTCACTCTTTTCAGAAGGTGACTATTAATGTTGCAGTGGTTTTGTAAACTGTCTAAAATAATAATAAACCCCCCTGTAATGGTCACAAAGCTAGGAAAACGGTGTCTAATTATGGCCAGGATAAACTGCACTTAATATCCATCTGTTGTCAACAAAGCAATTCACCAGATTATATCCTTGAAATCCTTTCTTTAAATTGTTTTTGATACAAGTTATTGTAAGGGGTTATATTTACGAGTCCGTTCAAAAGAGCTGATGGGTTTGCCTTTAAAAAACTAAAAATTAAGAAAAAAAAAAAGAAAAAACAATTAAAATAATTTAATAAAATCCCTGTTAGAAGCATGAGGATTTATTTGGTATTTTTGACGAAGGTCTCCATGATCATTTTTCCGACAGTCCCTAGCAGCACAGTACTTTGAAAGCTGTGTGTGCTGGTCGTCTGGATGATTTTATTAGTGTGGCTGCCCAGCACTCTTACAAGGTTACAGCTGCTGCCCCAGGCACTTCTCTCATCTGCAGTGCAGTGGGGCCAGGGCCTTCCCCTTCCCAATGGCCAAGACGGAGTGATGGGAAAGCGGGGTCCCCACAGCTGTGGCCACTAACATTGCTCCCCAGTGCTGTGCAGGGCTGCAGAGCGGTACTGCCCTGGGTGGGCACCCTGCCTTTCAAGTGCAGTCTCAGTCTTCCCTGGACTGCATACTTCAGATCTCAAGGGCTGATACTTCATTCTTGCAATTGGGAACTTTTCATCTCTACCCTCCTTAAATCTTGCAGTGAGAGATTTCAAGTCAAATGTGTTTCCACACACTTTTCCTGAGAAGGCAGATTTACATATGCATTAGGTTCTTTTTATCAGAATACACACACAGCTATGACACATCTCATTGACAATGTGCTGTCTGATGGATAACTCCATACAAAACACATATTTGAAAGGAAAATAGGAGGAGGAATAGGATTAAGAATGTGTACATAAGTGACATCATGTTTTGTGAAGATGAACTGCGAGAATGTCTTGCCCCACTTCATATTTTGGATTATTCAAAGATCCAACAAGTGTTTTGCAAGTGTAAGCAATTCATTACTGTGCAGCATCATCATACAGAAACTCCCAGTTACCAAGTTTGTCTGCACCTGAAATCATTCTATGCTTTATTTAAAAATGAAAAGATAAAGGGGTGGGGAAAAGCAAGTTGAATTTTGCCTGATCCTTCAAACTTTGATTTTTTTTCAGTGCCACAGCTTCATGTTGGGTTAATTCCATGTCCAGGCAGTGCAGTGTTGCAGGTTTGTATTTTGAAGGCAGATAGCAGTGTTTAAATATTGTGGGTTTAATTGTATTGCAATGCTAATTCTAGGAGGAGAAGCATTGCTTCTGGGATTTACCACCATCACCAAAGATGGACAGGGGTAGGAACACCTCCAAAGCAAACCCTGAAAGTTGCCATAACAAGCTCAGTTATCTTTTCAGGCTTATACCTGATAAAGATGTTCAGATGGCTGATATGCCTCTCCTGTGAAGACAGACTGAGCCAGTTGGTGGTGTTCAGCCTGGAGAAGACAAGGCTCCAGGGAAACCTTATAGCAGCATTCCTGTATTTAACAGATGACTACAGGAAAGCCAGAGAGAGACTTCTTACAAGGACATGTAATGATAAGACAAGAGGTGTAATGGCTTTAAACTGAAACAGGCTAGATTTTGTTTAGATTTAAGGAAGAACTTCACTGTGAAGGTGGTGAGGCACTGGCACAGTTGCCTAGAGAGTTTGTGGATATCTGCTCCAGAAAATGGTCAAGGCCAGATGGGATGGAGCTTTAAACAACTTGGTCCAGTAAACAGTGTCTCTGCCCATGTCAGGGGAAGTGGAACTTCACGATCCTGCTAGGGATCCAGGGGACTTCCAGAACCAGGAAGGATTGCGGCAGCAAAATACTCCACCTATTTCTTCCCTTGAGGAGGTAGGGCAGAGCAACCAGAGATGATAGGCGTTGCTCATGACAATGCTGCCAAGAGCTATTGCTCTACTGCTGCAAGAACCCAAGGAACTGCATAACTTTTGATTAGGTCTTGCTGTTTCTGATCTGAGGGTGAGCAGCAACAGCATAGCAGACACCTCAGAGGCTGGGTTCAGCATGGGACTCAGCAACACCTTCAGTCTATCTCCAAAGATGAGCTCTAATTTAATATTTTTGTCATCTTTATATAAGAGTGTTTAGCACCTCTCCAGATCAGATCAGTGTTAAGTGTCTGTGTGCTGGTTCACAAGAAGAAAGGCTCATAACTTTTCAGTTGACTCCTCTGTTATATTTAAGTGCATGAAAAACAGAGAAACAGCAATGCTAAAATATTAAATTCTTCTTGGCTCATTTACAAACATAGTTCAGTACAGACATGATCTGTGACAGTTTAAGGCTTCTCAGGCACATGTGAAAAATTATACATTGCTGGGAAATGGTGCCAGCTCAGGGATAAGCCTGGGTCACATTACTCCTGTGCAAGGGAGGGAATGGGGAATTGCTGAAGATGGGCTGGAGAGGCTGCTATCCCACCATCTAGGGATGAAAAGGAAAGGCTGATGATGGGACTCTGACAAACACTGTAGTCATAAACCCTGGCATTGAAGTGTTATAATCAATGCCAGCATTCATTATGACCTGTACTTCTGTGCTAAGTTTTACAGGAGGAGAAAAATAAAGTGATCTCCATGCCTCTTGTAAGAGCCAGCCCCGGTGACGTTGTGTTATCTATTTTCATTTTTTATACATTTTCAAAAGCCTGTATATGACTGCACTTTGTTTTTTCTGCTGCTTCTAAGAAGAACTCATGGAAAAGCTTCCTCCTCTTTATTGTACAAGTTGATGCTGGAAAACAGAAGTAGTTTGTAGAAGGAACCACAATTTCATCAGCTAAAGAGGGGTTTAAGGGCAGATCTTTAGATTTTGATTGTTTGACATACTTGTACATGAAAGGCTGGCATTGCTGGCCTGGCTTGTATGGGAAATCAGCTAGGCATTTGTGGGTTGCACTTGCCTTGGAGAAGATGTCAAAATGATTGTAGCCCATTAAAGACAGTCTAATGTACCTTGAGGTTAACTTACACACTGATGAGTATGAGGATTTCCATAATTGTTTGGCAGATATCCTCTCTATGTAGCCAACTATTGATATTCATAGCATAAAATCTGGTTATTCAGCTAAAACATCTGTGCAATCAATCAGCGATATAGTCTATCAAATATCTCAGTCAGCCTGTAGTCATTACTATTTTTTTTTTCCTTGTTTGGAGACGTTTGGGATGACTCAATTTCTCTAATCTTGTAGCACTCTCTCTGTCTTTAGAGGGGAATTTGTAATTGTTGAATTATTCTTGGCCATCCTTCATTTGGAATTTATGTTGTAATTTCAGCAAAAGCCAGACCCTGTACAGCAGTTTTCATCTTTTTCAAGGCTGCTTCTATTTCTTGAAATGCTGGAGGGTTTCCAATTATTCCTTCTGGTCTCTTTGGATGTGAATTGTAACAGATCATCCCAGAGTCGTGGTTCAACATTGTTAAGCTTATCAATATAAATATAATGTTAAACCCTTTTTAGATAATTGGAGCTAGGTGTGAAAATGTGATCAATTTATGCATAAATTGGTCCTACACTTCTCTTTTTTCCCTTATCAGAAAGAATCTCATCATGAACAAATTTCCTACTGTTCCTTGTCAGGGCTTCTTCTATACCTGTTAACGGTTGATTAGGTTGTTATATCACATTTCAATACCTGCTTAACCAGATGCCAGTCAACTATGCAAACAAAATTCATTAAGGCAAACAGAAGTCTCAGAGCTGGAATTGTAAGTCAAAAAGGGGAAAAAAAAGAAAAAAAGCTTTGATACATCAGCTGCTACTGTATGAAACAATGAAGCCTTATAAATCTGTGTATTGGAAGAGCACTTGATCATCAGTAAAACTGAAAATGAGGAATGAGGAACAAGCAGAGGAGCATTTATATCTGCCCTTTCATGCCTGCTTGTGTGAGAATTTCTTTGCCAGCCACATGTGTGTGGTGGAGGGCAGTTTCAGGGCAGAGCTGAATATATGGTGTTCCTTGTTCATGCCCCTTTTCCAGTTGGTATTTGCCATAGAACTTCTTTAAGTAGTTTATCTTTTTCTCCGTGCTTATTATGTTCATAGGAGGCTCGTTTGTAGCCTATCATTATGATGAAGTGAAGTTTAAAATTACATTGGGAGTCTGCTTAAGGACCATCATGTAGGTCCAGGGAGAGGTCTTATCCAGCCTGCTCAGACCTGACTCAGCCTAGGTGATCCATTATTCATGCTGACCAAAGCAGCTTATTTGAGAGAGCTTGCATGGGCATGGGGCAGTACTGCGGTGCCCATTTCACTACACTGTGCTGGAGAAGTGGCAGCAGCCAGGGAGGCTGCCCAGCTGGCTGCTGCTGGTGGACTGGGCTCCAAGGCTTTGAGCAGGGACACAGAATGTGCCAGAGGGAATGTTTAGGAGAGGGATTTTGCTGGTAAATTATGCTTCCAGAAATACTATGAATAAAAGGGTTTGACCAGGTTAAATTCTGCATTCAGGCACATTATTTCTGGATTTTTTTTTTTAGCACTGGAAAACTTCTTCTGAGGTGTGTGAATAACTTCAAAAGAAAAAGTGAGTTTTATTTTGGTAATGTCTAGCCTTTTGATTTAATGTATGAAAAGGATGCCATTTTAGTATTTAACAGATGAAAACTGTACTGTGAAAGAGAGAGTGTTCTTACTTACTAAGTATGCAAATCCACCTGAAAATACTAGAATTGCTACCTCTTACAATAGAATCACAACAATAATTTGTCCCTTGTTGGAATACACCTATTTTACCCACTCCCTTTCTATGTTTGGGGAAAAGGGAACTGAGATTGAATTTGTCTTGATTCTAAAATATCTAGGGAAAGGTGTGATATAAGCCATGTTCTCAAACACCTCCTGGGTTTTTAGAATTTTTCTTTTAAGAGCTTAGCAAGTTTTAATTGTGCTGAAGGACATCATTACCTGCTCTCTAATATTAGTCTTTTCAGGTCAAGAAAGGGGATTGTTCGGAATACAATTATTATCAAGCATGTTTTGGTAGCTATGGTAAAATTCAAGAGCAGAATGTTTGTTTTCATAGCTTTATTTATATAAACAATCCCATGCCTAAGTCATTTTGCAAGTTGCACACATGCCCAAACCCAGGGGCATACTTTCCAAGTCAGGATTTCATTCTGGGTTGGATATTTGGCCCATGTAGTTCAAGAAAATAGAGAATTTGGTGATAAGCATTTAATATCAATATAAAAATAAAACCCAATAAAATAATGAGAATTATATATCTATTGGGAGGACATTAAAGTCATAATGGTGCAAATGGGCTTTGGATAATTGATAATACTGATGCAGAAAATTATTTTCAGTTCCCCCTCCTTTGCAGTAAAACACAGCTGCATTTAAGAGGAGAAAAGAGGATTTTGTTGTTGTTGTTCTGCCAGAGAACAATAACAGGGTTCTGACCAGCATCACTTAGTTAAACCCAAAGCCACTTTGAAAATGAATGTGTGAGTTTGCTGTGTTAGCACCTAGAGCAGCAGCATCACTAGTTCTACCTTGGGAACCATGGGATGGTGAAAGTATGTCACCTCTTGGCTACAGCCTTGCTGATCACTGCAAACCAGAGCAAAGGATAATCATTCTTAACCTGTGGTTTTACTGAACCAGTGTCTTGCTGCTGCTGCAGCCATTCTGTTGCAGCTGTGGAGCAGGAGACAGCTCCCTCAGCTGATTTGCATTGAGTCTCACTGCAGTTATCTTCCTTTGCCAACACATGGCCCAGAGCCCTGGGGAAGAGGAAAATGAGGCTGTCCCATTTCTCTCCTGCCCCTATTGTAGGTGTTGGGACTTCATCTGTTTAGTGCTCAGGCAGCACCTTGTAGAAGCTCTGCAGGATGGTGGAGTAAAAGATGTTCATCCTCTGCGATATTCGATGTCACTACTTTTATTCCATCTCTTGCTAAGTTTATTGACCTGTCTACATTCAGTCATCACCACAGATTAATGCCATGATGATATCTTGAGACATCTTAATTTGCAAAGTTAAAACCTTCTGTTTGGTCTCATGGATGGTGAAATCTTCATCATAAAGCACCGAAATATAAAGTAGCAAATTTGACTAATGAAATACGTTGAAGTTTATTTTATGATAATATTTTTGCACTCTCAAGGTAAGTGTAAACTGATGTGGGCAAGTGTTTACACAGCCATGGAGTAATGGAAAACAAGAGCAGGTGGCAGAATTGCCAAATCGAAATATGTCCTGTAAACAAAATGATCAAGAAATTTCATCCAGGCCAGCTGGACTGGCCAGCTAGTCAGTCTGTAAGTGACAGTGTTCTTCTGTTTAAGAGCTTGCCAGACTATATTTAATGTGGTGGATTTTTAGTTTAATTCTCTAAATATTCTGTTTTCTCCAGCAAAGCAAAGGGAAACAAAAAGTCAGCATAGCAAAATTTAAAACATAGACTTGGACTAAAAAAAAATAAATTCTGTGGTTTTTTCCAGCATTGGAACAGAAATCTTGTAATGCCTTTTAATACTTGTTTAGTTTTTCTGTGCTTTAGTTTGTTCAACTCATATAAGAGACACCTCTATTTAGTTGCCTGAGTAATGTTGCACTGAAACTAAGATAATGAAATATTTATACAGTATTTTCAGATCATTGAGTAGTAGACAATTTGGAAACCTCTTCTATGGTACTGAATCTTAACTAATCATTTGTTTTTGTGAAAGGATACCTCTTCATATTTTAAACAAGGAAGGTTTTGTGGCTTTGTAGTTAAGAATAAGTCTGTATTAGGTTGGGTTTACAATTGAACAAGTTAAAGATTGGAAACGTGTGAGACACGCACACCAACCATAAAAAAAGATAACCAGTGGTGTCCCTGGAAGTGTCACTGTCATAGAGGCTCATTACATCCTGCTAGGCTTCTGTTGTGTATTTTAATGATATAGATGGCTGTAGATTGCATGTTCTAGCTATTCATTTTTAAGTATGACTGTTATGATAATTGTTTCAGCCATGCTTTGACAGAGGATCAACATAGTTCATAAAAAGTAGGAAGAGGCTTGGCCATACATTGCAGCATGTCATCTCACCAGTGTTATGGCACATGGGGGACAGGGAGGTGATTAAAGATAGCCAGCATGGCTTCACTAAAGGCAAATCCTGTCTGACCAACCTAGCAGCTATGTCAGAGTGACTGCCTCAGTGGACGAGGGATGACCTATGGATGTGATCTGTCTGGACTTCCACAGGGCCTGTGTCATGGTCCCCATAACATCCTGCTTGCCAAGTTGGAGAGATACGGACTTGATGAGTGGACTGCTCAGTGAATAAGGAATTGCTGCATCCAGAGGGTAGTGGTCAATGGCTCAAAGTCCACATGGAGAGCAGTGACAAGTGGTGTCCCTCAGGGGTCTGTACTGGGACCTATACTGTTTCATATTTTTATCGGTGATATAGACAGGTTGCCCAGAGAGGTGGTTGAGGCCCCATCCCTGGAGACATTCAAGATGAGGCTTGATTGGGGCTCTGGGCAACCTGATGTAGTTGAGGATGTCCCTGCTCACTGTAAGGGGGTTGCAGTAGATGACCTTCAGAGGTTCCAACCTGGGTGATTCTATGATTTGTGGGATTTAATTAGCGTTACAAAAGGAATAGTAGTAGATAAGATAAGGTACTGATGAAAGAAAAGGGGAAAAAAAGACAGAACAAACATGTCCTTAGAGATGTGTTTGTTTCTATTCTGATGTATATGTCATTGGTCATAGTATGGCAGAGAGTCGGGTTTTCTTTTCCCCATGTCTATTGCTTCTGTAATGCTGCAAATGTACCCTCCGTGGCTGAAACTGAAAAACATGCAGTATTTAGGTAATTGTACATACACAGTGGCAGATTTTCATTCTGAAGTACATACAAGGTAGTGGTTCAGACCAAGCTATAAAGGGTAGAAATAAAATTACAGGGACCTCATTCAAGTATCCTGCCTTTTACTGGTAACAGAAAGGGACACTTGGTTTCCCCTTACACCTTCTGGTCAAGCTGCTTAAGGATAACGTACTCAATGCTGCTGGAATTGCTCTGAGCAGTTACTCATAAAATGTGGTGTAATCTACATAGAGCAATGACATTCTGAAAGGTGAATATCACAGTATCCCACCAGGGCTCTGCCGTGTCCAGTGCTGCTGCTGCAGACTCTGGTGCTGCATTATGGACTCAAAAGTGATGGCAAGTGTGGGCTGAGAGATAAAGCATGGAATTTAGCACGAGGGGAAATCTATGCTTGAATCTTATTGCAGCATGTTATCCAACTCCATTGACTGCAGCATGTGACTGAATTAAAGTGAATGATGAAATTATGTACAGTCGTTTTCATAAGCAGAAGTCAGTTACAAAGTGCTTCCAGATGTATGTTTAATGTATTTCTGGTTTATTGTGGTGTCTATTTGATGTACGTGGTACTGACTAAATGGTTAAAAACACTGCGATGTGTACAGAAGTATATTGTACTCAATTTTTTCCAAAAGTGTCAGTGTTGATAACTAAAAACTGAAATACTGCAATCTAATCAACAGTGCTTTTATGGGCCTATGAGCATAGGCTTTTAACATTTGGGTAACTCTACTGTTTGTAGACATAAAAATAAATGGCCCTAAAATTATTTTAGGATTGTAGGTTTAATATAGGGAAATAGATAAAACTACAGGTATAAATCAGAGTAGAATTATTTCTAGCATCACATCTGCCAGGACCATCAAGAAACAGATATTTCACTTGCTTGCTTCACAGGATTCAGGAAACCAGCATTCTGCTCAGCTGGATTGGTCAGGTGGACTCTCAAATTTTGTCTTCTTGGCTCTCTATTTTCTGATATCTTATTTTATGGCCTACAGCTACATCACTGCAGTTTAAGATCCTATCAGATGTCAGAAACCACAAAGTCTTCAAGTTCAAGTGTAGGAAATATTAGAGAATAAGTGGGCATCACCCCTCTTTCAGTTTGCTCCATCACACTCTTACTAAACACTATGTTGGAGGCACTTTGGTTATGGTTAATACATAAAACTGGCACTTTTGACTCCTAGAGAGATGTTTTACTTTTCAAAAGGAAGAAGATTAATCTAAAAATACTGGCTCCATCCAGATGTTAGTGTTGGATTTTATTTCTTTTCTGCCTAATGTTTCTACCATTAATGCAGTTGCATATAGTATATTTTTCTGCATTCAATGCTGTAATACAGAGTTGTGCTGAAAGTCATTTTGCTCAATGTCACAGTCATCTATAGCCAACAGTAGGGGACTCCACCTGTGATTGTCAGGGTAGCCAAATTTATCATATATAGAGAGCCAGATTCTGATAACAGTGACAGACCATGGTCCAGGCATTGTGTGCAACCCAGTGGTATTCCCACAGATGATGGTGAGGTGTTTTCAAAAAAGATCAAAGCTCAAAGTATATGGTGTGCACAATGACCCTGTTTCTCACACTGAATACCATGATTCTGATAACATTTTAAAAGTTGCTGTTGTTGTTATTATTATTTCTTTTTTTTTTTTCTGAAAGGAGCTCACAAGTGCAGTGTCTGTCAGTTGGCTTGGAAAATTGAATTCATTTTCACCAGGATGTTAGTCTTAGTACAATAGCTTCCCCTCTGCTGTGCAATTCACCAGATGTATTCAGTTGTTGGTTTTTTGGGTTTTAGTTTGTTTGTTTCTGTGGGTATTGTGTTGTGGCTTTTTTGTTTAGGTTTTGGTTTTTTGTTGTTTGGGTTGGGGTTTTTTGGTGGTTTTGTTTTGTTTTGTTTTTTACTTTTGAGGATACAGAGGAAAGAAAGAAGGGAAGCTGGAGGAGCTAATCACCTTGGGTAACTCACAGGTGGAGATGGGACACCAGATCAGTGGACCAAGCCTCTGAGCTGGGAAGGAGGAGAATCTGCTTTCTGAGAACCCTGTTTGGTCCTTAAAACCCCAAAACAAATGGCCTGAGAGTGAGGTAGGAATGTCTGTCCTACTGGGCCAGACCAGTTGGGTCACTGGGGTTTGGTTTGTTGTCTCCTGAGGATGCTGAAAGGCTACAGAAGTAAATTGGGTTGGGATGGATAGAAGGTTAGGTTTTGAGATTTGTGGCCTTAAATCCTGTGACAGTGTGTTGTAGGTCCATCTGTTGAACCTTTCTGCCAGAGGCTTTTCTTTATTACTTAAGAGGGCAAAAGCTTACTTGAATTCAGTAAACTACAGGGATGAGCAGAGTCAATATACAATGCTCTATGAATTTAATATATGTAAGCTGCACTGCATTTTTAATCAGCTATATATTTATTGTAGTAAAGAGTAACAAATTACAGTACCACTAGCACACAAAAGCTTATGGCATTCCATTATTCTTAATTAATAGGTAAGTGCAAGCTTTTTTTATTTATTCTAGAGGAGATCTTGTTACTAATTTGGTTGCAAATGTATCTGTAAAAAGGGAAAAAATGTATATGTATTTATTTTGCCAGTTTAATAATAGAGCACTCATTCTTTCCTTTAAGTTTTTTGATGGTTACTTGGTTTGCAGTCAAATATTTGCATGCTGGTTTTGCATATATTTCAAAGATGTCCACTCTTTAATAAGGAAAACAAAGCTGTTTGCAGCAAACAAACAAACAACCTAATAAAAAACATCTGGAAACCAAAGTGGACACTCGAAATGATAATGTAAGTACAATGATCCCTGGATCATTTTACCTGGAATCTGGTTTACAAATCTATCACAGGAATGATCAGCAGATTATGAGAAAAGAGTAAGTTCAGGTAACATATATTGTTGATCTATTTAGTGGTTTTCCCTTCCTTCCATGTATGTAAGTCTACAGACTGAGGTCTCAACAAGATCTATGAGTCTTCATTTGGAGCTTCATTGTTAATTCTGGAGAGGTGAATCCAACTCTGTAGAGTAATTTTTGTCCTTTAACATAATTTAACTATTCTATAATTAGCAATTGCAGTCTTCACATACTTTCCATATTAAGATCACAAAGCTCTTGGGAAAACTTAAACTGAATCTTACAAAACAGAAATTTGTATTTAATGTCTTGAATTTTGTTTTAGTTTCCTAAACAGAAAGAACCATTCCCATGTGGTATCAGTTGGAACTGGGGAAGTTGGCTTCTAAATATTAACCCACTTCAGTAGATGTTGTATGATTTGGAAGATGGTCTTCAAGATGCTATTGAAAAAAAAAAAACAAAATATGAAATATCTAAGACATTAGAATGAATAAGAAATAAATAGAAATATCTTCAGATTTAATTTTAGCTTTGTTACAGGTAGTTTGACAAATTTCAATGAATACTGTGAAGATGTGCTCTTAACACAGCCATGATGGAGACCTGATATTCTAAGAGAGAATGGCAGGAGATACGGATCTTCTGATTGGAAGCAGTGGACAAATTTTAATTCTCAGAGCAAGGTAAGTAAATCTTTTCTTCAGAGGAAATGTGTGTACAGTTTTTCTGAATCAATTTTCTGAATCTCTTCTTAAATAATACGTGTATGGAGGCAAGTATGGAGATGGACAACTAACTTTACTACTATATGAAAATTTGGGCCAGAATTTGTGCTGCTTCTCTCTCCTGAAAATTGTACATTGATACCAATGACCACAACTTAGATCTAGATGTTAAAATTCTCATAGTCTCTATCTTTGAAACTTTTGAGTTGCACTGAGTTATAATTTTCTAAAGGAAGCCTTTGGTGGTCATCTGTGTTGCGGTGGGTACCTGTAATTGCCCACTTCCTTTTAATTGTTCTTTAGCTTGTACAGAAGCTCATTGCTTGAGAGAAAGAATGTACTGCCAGACATGCTCAGAGAAAGTGATTTGTTTATGGTTAAGAAAGTGTGGGGCACTTACTAATTTCAAAAGTAATCCTTAGATATCTTTATCTGTCTCTTCTCCTCTGTATGGATTAGATGAGTAAAGTCTTACAGTCCCAACAGGGTGGATAGAACACTACTGTTTGCTTAGAAGAGATCTGTTAAACCATTTTTGTCTGTGTAGTAATGGTGAAACTTTACCAAAAGTAGCATCACATACAGCAAACAAAATGTGTAGCCCTCACCCACTGAGCTTTCCAGGACTTAACTGCTTGGATTAAATGTAAAAGAACTGCTGCAACACTTGATCAAGAACTGATAATTTTAAAGATGACATGACCTAATTTGAGAAGGGTTATATATTCACGTGCCCCACACTTGTGTAGTTCAAAATAGCACGCATCTTGTCCCTTTAACTTCAGGTGTATGTGTCTTGTCTGGTTCTTGGAAGTGACTGTGTACAGGCAGAGCATAATTGGCAGCCTGTGACATCCCTGTCTGCAAGTGTCTCTCTAAATGCAGCGTATTTCAGCCTTTATCTAGTGATGGCTGTTACCTGAGAGAAGCCCAGGGCCATCTCAAAGGGCTTGTAGCAGCTAATTGTGCCTGTTAGGACTAGCAATTAGCTGGGGATCTCTCCTGTAGGCAGCTCCGACACCCACTAGCTTTCAGCTCTTTTCACTTCCTTTCAGTTAACTAGCTGTGCCGAGCAGAGCAGACAGGGACAGGTAGGCAAGTGTGCTCGGGAAGGAAGAGGCAGGATGCCTGCAGGACTGCTGGGGAAAAAATAGACACGGGCTTATAATAATACACCAAAACATGACCTGATTAGTACAGGGGAAAAAAAGCAGCAAGCGACTCAACCCTTGTTTAGGTATTGGAAGCTGTAGCCAGGCCACTTGCACCCAGCTACACTGCAGCTTTAAGAAAACAATAGCATCTAATTACGTATAGGTCATAAAAAAGATCACATACATATGGTGGTTGCTAGTTACCATGGTGCAAACAATGGTTTCAGTGGCAACATGGAGCAGAACATCAGAGAATTAAGATAATAAATCTGTTTCATTGAATAATAAAGCTTTGCACTTACCCATTAATTAAGGATAATCGTATGCCATAAGCTTTTGCATGCTAGAAGTAATGTGTTACTCTTTACCATAAATATATAGATGATTAAAAATTCAATACACCTTACAGGTAGCAGATTCATACCATCCTCCATATATATTTCAAAAGAAAGATGCAAGTGTTCTTTTTATGCTTATTATTTTTTGGACTGGGGTAGAGAGTTTCAATTATCCAACAGAATTTGAGGTTTTGATAGCAATTGGAAGACTTGATAAAATGTATTTCTTGAGATATTTGTGAAAATCTTTAAACATTGATAACACAATTCAAAGATATCCACAAATGTTAAAAGAAAATAGGCTGGACTTGTCTGCCACATCTGGTTTCCATAGTGAATTGAGACATACCGCATAATGGGACTTACCGTAACACAATACACCCTGATCTTGTATTGACCCTTCCACTTGATGCATCTTTAGGTGCTTTATAATCCCTAACAAATGTACCTTAAAATCCTATTGAACGGTGTGGGCAATTGAGAACAAATGTCTTCAGACCAGAAATAGCACCTGATTCTTGGACCAAACAACAGAGACCATGCCAGATCCACAGGGTGTGAAGGCTAAAGTACATGAAGGCTTTTGCCTACTCCAGTTGACTCAAGGGCAGAGAAAGTCTTGGGAGCCAGTACAGCTTACCAGAGCTGTGAGGTTGATTCCCTTTCTCAAATGAACAGTAATGAAATATTTTTTAAATTATAACATTAAACCCCTCCCCTTCTCAGGATTCTATTTCCCTTTTACTTTGAAAGTGATATTTGCAAGATGACTTCTCAGGTAAGGAGAATAGAGTCTCACGGACCCCAAATCCTGTTCTCTGGGCTCTTGTCCAGTGCTCCGTGGAGCAGCCGAGTTCCTTGGCACAGAAAAATGTTTAGTAATATGCACAGACCATTTCTCTTAGTGCTAGAAAGGAAGCAATGAAGGTTTTGTTTCCCACACACCACACCCACCCACCCCCTCCCTGCCCCCCATGTAAAAGTTCTCTATTTGCCTTTGACTCCCTGCCTGTAGCTATCAAATTATGCAACACGATCTCTCGGTGAACCCATTCAGCTGACAAATTTGTATTTTTAAAAACTGTATTTGGGGAAAAATACTGAATAAACAGAGGCCCAAAATACATCGATGGTCAAACCATCTCAGCCTGCCCCCTGTAAAATGTACAAAGTTGGCAAACAGATGGGCTGACCAGCTCGCTGGACAGAGCATTGGAATTTCAGCTCAGGGATAACAATTTGAGTCCAACTTGAGGCAAAATGAAACATTAATTTGATGATCAGGGTTCATCTCCTCTTGCCACAAACCCACCAGATATAACTCAGCAGAGCTGTGACGATTTACTTTAACAATCTTTGCTTAGAAATGTAGCCTTGTTTACATGCAGCTTGAATTTTCTTGGCCTGATGGAGCAAATTCCTGTATGCTGCAAACATCATACAGTGAGGGCAGTGTGAGAGGCGTTTGTGCTGCTTCTTGCTAGAAGGCACAGAAACAGTGATGGTTTAATGCTTGTCAATACATGAAGGGATATTTCTCAGAGTATTAACCTGAATGGCAGAGATGTACTCTAAATTGTCTAAAACAAGCACAATGCAAAGAGGTAGTGAAAGGCTTTTGTCCGTTTTCAAAGAGAGCTGGAAAAAAACCCCCAAAATCTGAAGAGGAAAAAAAAAAAAGATCCAAATGCTTCTAAACTGAGCTTAAGTGTTAAATATGACCTTTGGATTTAAGAACCACAAATTTTCACAGGAAGCTGAAAACACACTGGATGGGGGAACTAAAGAACAGCAGGAACAGATGCCATTATTTGGCACACAGTAGGGAGAGAAGCACAGAAAAGGCAGTCTCTGCAGAAGATGCTCTCCTTTAACTCTCTTTATTTTCTCTTGGGGAGATAAGGGTAGGCACTGCATGAGATGTTTCTCCTTACATCAAAAGCCTTGAGGTGGGAGGAGGAAAGGGAAATTTTAAATATTTTGAGAACCTGGTCATAAAAATTTTCAGTTCAATGTTTTACAGGGCAAGATCTTAGGAGAGCGGAGATCTTAGGAGAAATTTCTTCAGATTAACTGCAACAGCCCCTTGCTATCAGGGAAGGAAATACCTGGGAAAGGAAACAATTAGTTTGCAGTCTTTGTTAATTAGAGATGTATATTCATGAAGAAAGAGTGCATTAAATTCACTGCATTACCAGTTTACAGGGCAGGGGAATGGGCCTGGTTCCCAGTGGGTGATCTCAACATGTCTATGGCTGGTGGGGCTGTGGGGAAGTGCTGCAGAGGGAAGGCAGAGGCAAATATCATTTTCTGACCCACCTGAAATGCATGTAGGTGAACACATGTAGATGAATCACCCACTGTAGTTAAATTCAGTTTTATGTTTTTAGGAGCATGAGATAAAACCAAAAATCATACCTTACACTTTCCTGGGACTGTTGCACCCTTTGAACCATGTGAGTCCCTGAAGTGCCTCTTTGGCCCCAGGGAATAGAGCAAGAACCTTGCACCACCATGTGCACACTGAATTCAAAGAACCTTTATTGACTGTTTTTTTTTTTTTATTTCTGTTTTTGAACTAGTAGAGAATTGTGGACTTGACACCAAATGTACTGAAAGGTAGAGGATGGGTATCCAAGATGAGCAAAGCAAACATTCAAAGAAATTATCCAAAGAAATCACTGTTCACAAGATGTTGTGTAACCTAGTCCACTTTGTGACCCTTCAACACTTCTGCCAGAGGCCTGATGAACTTTCTTGTAGCAGTCTGTGCAGAGACAGTGGGATCAAAGAATCACTGACTAGTGGTGTCTCTTTGGGGAGGAGGAGGGAGAGATTATTTCTGTGCTTTCACTTCTGAAGATAACACTTATATGTAGTGGTAGCCTATCGTTGCCAACACTTTCAGTACACAAATTAAAGTTTTAATGACTCTATAAGCATTTCTAGTTCAACAGCAAACACTAGGAAGCAAAGATAAGTTGCAGGGGATAGAAGTAAGAAAAAAAAATATTTAAAAAGGATTATTGTGAAAGTCAACAAAGCACCAGTCAGACTGTGTATCAAGTCATTATTAAGACTCCTTACTTTGTAAATTCCTGAAGATTCAGCGTTGAGGCCAGTGGCCTTACTGATGAGAACTCAAAGGTTTAAGACTGAAGTTCCCTTTTCTCTTGTACCCACAAGTTACAAATTGTCACAAAGAGTTCTGAATGTCATGGTGGAATCAAGCAACAGGACAAATCTTTACCACATTGAGGAACAGGCAAAGCCATTATTAGAAATGAACAAGCAGAGCCGCATCATTTCTTGTGTGTGTGCATTTCCTTTATCATATTTGTTTGAGGCAATGCTCTTAATTAAAATCACACTTTGCATTTTCTAAAGATTTGCTCTGAACAAAGCTGTCTTCCATGGGTACAGGTGCAAAGTTAGAAGTCTCAGAGAAGCCTGCCAAAGGTACAAACACAAAACAGCTTTGAGTATGTAAATTAGGTAAAAGCATGTTTCTCTAACCCCTTATGGAGCTACTTGGTAAGTGCAAGTATATGATTCGTGCTTTAAAGCTGTAAAATGCTGAAGTGCTTGTGGTTAGACATGCACAGTCCTAGATTGTTACTTAAAGTTTTCAAATGCCACTAAAGTGATCAGGGAACATGGCATGCAAAGGAACAGTGCACTCTGTCCCACAGCACTTATTTCCCTCCTCATAAGGTGTTAAAACCTGTAAATATTTATTCATACACAGCTGGTTTTTATATGGAATTTCAAGTGCAGCTCAGTTTTTAACAGCTATTTAGTGGTGTTTAAAACCTTCTAACTGGGGCCAGTTGTGGTAGCAGCCAAAATGGTATGTATCTCTAGGGAGCAAAGCCTATATGAGATGCCTAAGGTTAGGTAAAATGGATATAATCCACACTGAAAGCTTTTAAGTTATTTTTACATGTCCTCTTACTTTAAGTGTAGGCATAGTCCACTGGGTGTGATTTGTATGACAGTCTTTGGCAGTGTGAAGAAGTGCTAATATGGGCTTTAATGTCACACACCAGGCAATTTAAAGTTACTTTATGCATAAGTAAGAATTAGTCCTTTAAAATTCTCTGGTATAGTGATATGTAGCACAGAGATAAGCAGAAATGTAGAGCTAAAGGACTCACACAGCTAACAATTTGGAGAAGAGGGCCTTGAGCAAGCATGTTTCTCTTTTACAGGCAAAACTTAATCCCACAATTGAAAATGTTAAATGAAACAAGTTATTTTGTTTCATTTAAAAATATTGTTTTGGAAGCAGTTTGCAGTTTCCTAGATTTGCTCCAAGTCAAGACCGTTTGAAAATCAGAAATGTAGGAGGGTTCTTGTGTTTAATATGGACTGGTGCCTCTTGTCATTTGAAGGGAAAAAAAATGAAATGGCAATGGAAGCTATTTTGCTAATGTTTTTATCTATTCTGTGACTGACATCAATAACACATAACAGTTCCATTGACATTGCATCCTGTCCAATGGGCCCACTGACCTGATTCAATGTCAGCTGAAATGCCTCGTACATCATAAACATACATGAATTCTCTCAGATTCATTATCCTCCCACCCAGTCCAGGAATGCCGGGGATCCAATACTAAGCCAACAGGAGTTGGAATTTTTTTTCTTCAGTTTATATTTTTCTTTCACACTATGAAGGAGCAACTCCATACTTTGTAGAATTTAACTGTGAGACCCCTACATGTTTTACGAACACATGAATGATAATGATGTCAATAGATGTTCAGATACCAGGCTGATAAGAGTGTGGTAATAAAAACCCAGATAAATACCTCATACCTTGTCAGGAGAGCCTGCAAACCTGATATGTCATTCTGTCTTATTGTGCAAGAATATATGAATCATAATATTCCTATTAACATTGTACAAAGTCTGTAGCAGTTGCAGACTTCACCCAATGACAAGACAACTTTTATAAACATATGGATATTTAGCGTGCTCCCCTGCTGTGATTTCATTGCCACTAAAAGCAAACAGAACAGAAATTAGGAGTATTCCAAGGGTTTCAGTTGGTCCCCCTGAACAGTGCACTGCAACAGTATATATTTGTTTTACTATTGAGCCTCTTTAGCAGTCGAGCTGTAGGAAATTGAATATACACTTACTGTATAAAAATGATATGCTTGGTTAGTGATACTTTAGAAAAAATAAGTGCATCAATCATAGAATAGCAGGTTGTCAAGGCTTTATATGTAGGAATAACACAGAACAAAAAATGTAATGTATGTTGGGCACCTTTTTTACAAAAATCTTATGAGAAAGTTGATTTACAATAAACTCTTCCCTCCCTCTTTCCTCTCAAATTCTTCTAAAGAAATGATGAAAGAAACCTGTGCAAACTATCATGCTCTCTGTTCTGACGTGTGTGTAATTACAAGATCATCCTCATTGTGAATTTTCTGTTTGGTTGATTTAAGAAAAAAAAAAAAAAGAAGGGGGGGAAAAAAAGGTGCATACTCTTAATACTGTTCTGCCATTCAAACTCAGAAGGGTAATTTTCCTCACAAGTTAATGGGAAGAAGACAACTTAATAATTAGCCTGGTTTAGACAGAGCCAGATCCTTGACAAGGAGCAGTGCCTGCACATTGGCCTTGACTTGGAGACTAGGCAGTTCTCAGGGCAAGGTTATCTGCAGAGTAGTCTGTCCCAAAAGGAGGGGCTTTGAGATGTGCACTGCAGCTGTCCCAGGCACCACTTTTGTTCAGTGGTTCTCATGGGTTGATTGGTCATGCTCAATTTCCCATCAGAGCCCTCTGAGATGTGCAGACCTGACACACAATCTGTACAACTCACCAGCCTTCCTGACAGCGTGTGAAAACCTACAGATTAAACCTGCCAGAGAGTAGCCTATTGCTGTGGACAGTTGCATCACTGTCTGGTCCAGACCCTAAAGCATGACACCTAGGCCACTCCTGCCCAAATGCAAACTCAAAGTCTCTGGCATGAAACAGTAACAACCTTCAGCTGGTGAAGAGATTCCTGAATTTCCAGCACAGCAGCTCTTCTCTCACTCTCCATTTCTTTTTCAGGGCATCCATTCTGTGTACATGGCTCCCTTCATTATATGGATTTATGCTATAGAAGTATGGCTCTAGTTAATCTAACCATAGCTCTTGCTCCCTTCTAAGAGATCTGTTACAGAAAAGTAACCATACATGATAATAAAATACAACATAAAGACAGGAAAGACCATTTTATTTCAGCAACAGAGACATCTTTTGAAGTCCTCCTGAAATATCCTTGGTACCAATGAAACCATCCTAAATATCTAAACAGTTGCATTTTTTTTTTCCATTGTCGACCAATATAAAGTCACAATTTTTGAAATTTCTCTAAGTCCTTACCTAAGTGTTTCATTGCTCTGCCCATGTAGCCTGTGCTCTCTGCTAGGGAGAACCAAAGCAAATAAACATCGATTAGACTTTCTCAAAACTACTGAAAAGCATTAAGTGACCACTAATGTCTCTCCCCACCTCTAGTTACCATGGCTAAAAGTCCTGTTTGGTTTTCTATTTGTTAGTAGTGTCACAACAGCTTAAAAAGTTCAATGTTTCTTTCCTTCTCCATGAGTAGAATGGAGGAAGGGGTAGCCTTGACCAGTGTTTTCTCTTAGGAAAACCCAAAACCCTGGTAATTTTATCCACATTTTTTTTTGAATGGGGAGGGCAGTCTGAATATGATAACAAACACCCTGAAATCCCTGAGATCCATGCACAAGGGCTATGTGTGGAGAAGCCAGGTGTGATCTCACTGTGTTTTGTTATGTTTTAAACCATAAAGCAAAGCTCTATGCAAAGCTGCAAAATCTTATGCACTCAAAAATTTCTGGACACTAGTTAGATTCTTTTCAATAATCCTAGCTGAGACACCATGAGAGGAAGACCTTTTCTGAAAAATCTTAATAGCCTGGGAATTAAGTAATTTACAAGTTCTGAGTTCTTTCTGATGTTGTAGGTGTTATGAATATACATCACAGAAGTATCCACCATCAAACCTGGCTGCTCTAGAGGGTAGCCCTGGACAAAGGAAATAAAAGGAAACAATGACAAGCTGCTATATAAGCAACAAAGTGATCAGTTATTGAGGCTCACCAGGACAGTCAGACTACAGAAGGTAAGAGTTCTGTTCATTCTCATCATAGAAGATCATGCTCTATCCAAACATCAGAGAGAATGGTATGAGGACTTGCCTAAGGAGGGTGAGTTTGGCTACATATCTACATGGAAAATAGACTTTATTTTTAAGTGTGCTACAAAGAACCTGCAGGATTTAAGCCACTTTCTGAAAGATTTTATTCTATTTATTTTAACTATCTCTTCTTCATAGATATCAAACCAAGCACAGTGTCTGGGAGAAGTTCTGTAATACCTTGGAGCCTCAAAACCAGTTCTGGGGTTTCAAAACCTCGGTAGGAAGCACTAGCTGTAGAAAGGAGCTCAGAGAAGGAGTCTATATGCAGCAAATGCCCCAGTGGGACTGTACTACAGCCTAATTATATAAGGGGGATCTTAGAGTTACGTATATATGAGGATGAATCCCAGCACTGCATCCTGATGGATGTTGAGCAAGGGGGAGGACAGCCAAGCTGTGAGACTCTCATCTCTCTCTCCTGCTCCTCAGTGAGCAATCCACTGCATGAACAACGCTGCTACTGATGAGCACGACGAGACCAGAGAAAAGCAGAGGTGCCAGAGGGGAAGTTAAATGGATAAATACTCCAAAAGTTGCTAAAAATATGAACTACTAACAACAACTCATATAATATACAGTGCTTTTCATTCTGGGACAATAGAGGATGATTCAGAAGTGGTATTGAAGCCAGTCTGCAGTACAGGCACTTGTCAGGTGGCAAGCAGCATTTTTCATGTTAATGGAAGAAGCATATTGTGTTCAAACACTTCAGATCCAACCCTTTTCTTACAAAAAGAGCCCTGGGATTTCTTGTGAACAGGAAAAAATAAGGCTTCAGTCACTGAGAACTCCATCAGAGATATCCAAACAGAACAACTTAGCTTATCTGCCTAAAAAGTTCTGGTAATTTTGTCTATATCTAGACATTTTTCCACCACAGGTCTTCTAGTTCTTTTTTGGTGTGATCTGTTAAATTTTGTTCATTGCTTGTCTTTCTGTAGAGATAGATTGCTTTTCATTTTTTTTTTCCCTCTTTGCTATCAGGGCTGATGTGATAAAAGCAAGAGAGAAACAAGGAGATACAGGAGGAATATCCAGAAAGCATTTCCACACTGAGGAAGATTGGTGTAGAAGAATAAAAGACAAGGAAAGTACTTGGTCTCTACTAAGGTCTGGAGTAAGATATTATTCATCAAAGACTTCAAACTAACTGATTCAATGTCTCTTGTCATGACTTTATTGGCTGCAGTACTACTTCTGAGTCAGCCCAGGTACCAAATTACACTGAAGAGTTAGTCAAAGGCAATACAATAATAGTGTAAAAGTTTCAGGAGGTGAATGCAATTGCTGGAAATGCTACTGATGGCATTACTTATTTATTTAGGAGGCAGAATTTAGAATGGGAATAAGGATTTGTCTGTCACCATCACATCAGTCATTAGTTCAGTGTTGCCCTAGGCAAAGAGTATGCTGTTACTAATTTTAGTTTGTTGTCATTCAGTCCAGATAATTTTTGAGGTTTGTTTAGCTGTTGTTAATAAAAGAAGAAAGACAGAAGAAATATTATTACGTACTGGTAAGGGAGGGTACTACAAACCCCTCCTCAAATACAATCCCTTCAGTTTTTGCTAGTGACATGACAGTGAGTTTAGTTATTTCCTTCAGAGACAGGAGCAACAACTTGACTTCTTTTCATGAGTAGGTGCTCTCTCTTGAGGGACCAATGTCATCACAGCCATATCCTCCAGACTGCATTGCATTTGTGCTGCCTTCAGAAAGTGCACTTCCATTGCTGAGCACTGGAGGGTTTGTGCTTAAGAGGAAGAGGTTGAGACAAGATACATTAGAGGTACCCAAAATAACGATTGAGGGTGAATTAGTTGCTCTTCTGCACATGGTCTCTAAACACCATCATTAGAGCTAACTGGGTGGTGGACTGATAAGAGGAGGTGTTGCCTTTGCCTGAGTTGTGATTAAACTGTGCAATTCACTCCCACAGGAAAGCGAGTCAGAAGTTTGTGAAATTTAAAAAGGCTCTACCTGTCACTTCTTTATTTATTCACATGGTATTTAGAGCCCAATGGACAGAGAGCTAAGCTGACACAAGAGGTCATTTCCAGCTCACACTGGCTTTGGGGCACAAATTATTCACCTGCCAAAGTAATACTTTGTTCTTTCCTAGCACCATTTCTGTACTGTCACTGCTTTACAGTTATTAAGTGTCTCTAAATCCCTCAGCTGCCCCATGTATTGCCTTTGATGTAGGTGAGAACAGATATATCCCTTTTGCAAATGTGTGGTGGGTTGACCCTAGCTGGATGCCAGGTGCCCACAAAAGCGACTCTGTCACTCCCCTCCTCAGTTGGACAGAGAAGAGAAAATATAATGAAAGGCTCATGAGTCAAGATAAGGACAGGGAGAGATCAGTCACTGATTACTGTCACATGCAAAAAGAGCTCAGGAGCAAAAAAAAAAAAAAAAAAAAAAAAAAAAAAAAAAAAAAAAAAAAGTAATTTAATTTATTAACAATTAAATCAGAGCAGGACAATGAGAAATAAACCCAAATCTTAAAAGCACCTTCCACCCACTCCTTCCTTCTTCTCAGAAATTTTCTCCATATTTCTCTACCTCCTCCTCTGTAGCAGCACAGGAGGAAGGGGAATGGGGATTGTAGTTAGTTCACCATGCATTGGCTCTTCTACTTCTTCCTCCTGAGGGGAAGGAGTTCTTGCACTCTTGCCCTGCCCCAGCATGGGCTCTTGCTTCACAGCCTGTAGTTCTTTGCAAACTGCTCCAGCATGGGTGGTTCCTTTCCTTCAGAAGCAGGCTGCTCTAACATAGATCCCCAATGGAGTCAGAAGTCCTGCCAGCAAACCTGCTCCATCAGGGGCTCCTCTCTCTCCATTGGTTTATAGGTCATGCTAGGAGTCTGCTCCAGCACAGTCTCCTTTGGACCCATCCATCTGGTCCTGTGTGGAGTCCTCTACAAGCTGCAGGGGAGTATCTGCTGCACTGTTAACCCCCATGGACTTATTCACCATGATCTTCACCATGGGCTGCACAGGAATCTCTTTTCTGGTGCTTGGACCACCTCCTCCTTCTTCACTGACCCTGGTCTCTGCAGTTATTTATCACGCTTATTCTCACTGCTCTCTCCAGATGCAGCTGCTCTTGAGCAGGTTTATTTTTGGTTTTTCCCCTTCTTTCTTAAATATGTTATCACAGGAGTGCTGTCATCAGCACTGATGGGCTTGGTCTTGGCCAGCAGTGGCTCCTTCTTGGAGTTGGCTGGCAATGACACTGTTGGTCATCTCTGTAGTCCCCCCTGCTACCAAAACTTTGCCATGCAAACCCAATACAAAATGATAAATGACTGGCCAAAGAATACATATTAAGTAAAAAGAAAAGAGTAGAAAAAGGACTCTAGGACTTTGGATGCTGAACTCTAGCACTATCATATAACTGAGTTTTCTTGATCTAAAATGTCTAAAGATGACAGTTCATGCAAAGTACACCTGGTAGTAGCCCCTCACAGCATCATGCAAAGATCTCAAGGGAGATCTGGACAAGCAGGCTCTTCAAGTAGCATTATCTGCAGCATCAGTGCAGCATCCAGGAAACTAGCCAAGTGGATTGCCCTGCTGAGATTGCTGTGCTTCTTCCAGGACTTCAGGGAGACCAGTGCCAAGATTGTGTGGCACTGCATCACGCTCTGTGCATGCACCCAAATCTCCACTGATCTTCAGCCAGGAGCTCCCAGAAGCACAACGTGCACAGAAAGGGCAACACTTTTTTAATTTGTGCTAGTACAGTTACAATTTTAATCACATGGAGGACTCTTGCCTTGGTTTCATGCCAGTGATACACTGCAAATCCAGAAGCTTCTAGACAAGAGAAACCCAGCTAATAGTGCAGTCTGCAGAGATGTTTTAATTTGCTCCTCTGAACGACGAGGACATTTATGAGTGTCTCCTCACCAACACCCCATTCGGGACAATCAGAAAACCCAGTGCAGGTGGGGCATCTGGAGAGTTAAAAGCAAGCCAGTCTGGAACTGTTGATAGATCTCCATGCTGTAAATCAAGTTTTAAATCTCATCAATGTAACATTTTTACACCTAAGCACTGCTGGGCATTCATTTAAAAGCAGGGGAAGGATGGCCTCAGAATCTCCTGGGTCCAAACACCTGGCAAGGTTCATTTCCTTTTACTCACTGAACAGTAATGAGGACCACCAGATGTGCCACATTGTATAGCAGTAAGACATTTGTCATGGTCTCAGATGGAAATCCTATCTGGTGTAATTATTTTATATTAAAATAGATGAAATTTTGATATTGAAGTATAGAATGTTGTACATTACATTAGCCAGAGAACAGGATATTCATCTTTACTTTAATTTGTAGAGTTCATAACTTTGTTTGCATTCACTACAAGATAACTACTGTGCATTCCTGGAAAATGACATCTTGCATGAAAAGACTTAACAAAAGCCATGGTGCTGATAATTTTCCTGGGGATCAGGCAGGACAGATATCTGGTTTCAAAGACATGGACCAAGGCTCACCTTTATCATTTTCAACTAAATTATAATGCTGTCATGGCTGCACATTAAAGGAAGTTTCTCTCGACGAACCATTTTTCTCAGTCATGTGAAACTTGATTTATTCTCCTGGACCAAACACTAAAAAAGGCAAAAACTTCATTTGAGGAGCTTGTTTTGTTGGCAAAATGCAGACGTAGTAAAAGTTTCAGAAACAGATATATGAATTTATCATTTTTTTAATCTGCTGGTTTTCACCACATCTCAAATTTTTGGGAGCTGTTTGTAGGATTATACTTTGAGACCTGAGAAACTCAAGGTAAGGCACTGAGCAATACATGTGGAGGAAGGCAGTGAATACAGAGTCATTGACTATTTTGAGCAGTGAGAAGTGAATGATACATGTGCAGATGGCTGCTTTCTGGATGGTGCTAAGCATTTCTTTAAAATAATAAAGTCTTAATCAGACTGCATCAGTATTGAGGAAAGCCTCTTTGGTACTGTGGTAGCCAAAGTTACCTGAGATAACCACCTTCTTTAAGCACCTGGACAGGGAAGATAACCTTGTAGTTAAAGGCACCTGTAGTCCACCAGAGAAAACTGTAACAAACCCCTGTGGCTGAAAGCTGAATCTTCACAGATTTGAGAGAGTAATAAAATAGATTTTTCAGATTGAAAGTCTTTCCAAACTCATGACCTACTCTTGTAGTTGTCCCCAGTCTACTTCTGCTCTGTGCTTGACGTAGATTTTCAGATATGCTATACCCAAAAATAAAAGCAATTTCCTGCTCAGTTTATGTGTTTGCACTTAAAAACACTTGCAACCAGGAATTAAAAAAAAAAAAAAAAGAAAAAGGAAAGAAAAAAAAAAAGGAAAGAAAAAAAAAGGAAAGAAAAAAAGGAAAAAAAGGAAAGAAAAAAAGAAAAAGGAAAGAAAAAAGGAAAGAAAAAAAAGAAAAAGGAAAGAAAAAAAAAGGAAAGAAAAAAGGAAAAAAAGGAAAGAAAAAAAGAAAAAGGAAAGAAAAAAGGAAAGAAAAAAAAGAAAAAGGAAAGAAAAAAAAAGGAAAGAAAAAAGGAAAAAAAGGAAAGAAAAAAAGAAAAAGGAAAGAAAAAAGGAAAGAAAAAAAAGAAAAAGGAAAGAAAAAAAAAAGGAAAGAAAAAAGGAAAAAAAGGAAAGAAAAAAACAAAAAGGAAAGAAAAAAGGAAAGAAAAAAAAGAAAAAGGAAAGAAAAAAAAAGGAAAGAAAAAAGGAAAGAAAGGAAAGAAAAAAAGAAAAAGGAAAGGAAAAAAGAAAAAAGGAAAGAAAAAAGAAAAAAGGAAAGAAAAAAAGAAAAAGGAAAGAAAAAAGAAAAAGGAAAGAAAAAAAGAAAAAGGAAAGAAAAAAGAAAAAGGAAAGAAAAAAGAAAAAGGAAAGAAAAAAAGAAAAAGGAAAGAAAAAAGAAAAAGGAAAGAAAAAAAGAAAAAGGAAAGAAAAAAGAAAAAGGAAAGAAAAAAAGAAAAAGGAAGGAAAAAAAGAAAAAGGAAAGAAAAAAGAAAAAGGAAGGAAAAAAAGAAAAAGGAAGGAAAAAAAGAAAAAAGGAAAGAAAAAAAGAAAAAGGAAAGAAAAAAAGAAAAAGGAAAGAAAAAAGAAAAAAGGAAAGAAAAAAAGAAAAAGGAAAGAAAAAAAGAAAAAGGAAAGAAAAAAGAAAATAGGAAAGAAAAAAAGAAAAAGGAAAGAAAAAAAGAAAAAAGGAAAGAAAAAAAGAAAAAGGAAAGAAAAAAAGAAAAAGGAAAGAAAAAAGAAAAAGGAAAGAAAAAAGACAATGGAACGAAAAAAGAAAAAGGAAAGAAAAAAGACAAAGGAAAGAAAAAAGAAAAAGGAAAGAAAAAAGAAAAAGGAAAGAAAAAAGAAAAAGGAAAGAAAAAGAAAAAGGAAAGAAAAAAGAAAAAGGAAAGAAAAAAGAAAAAAGGAAAGAAAAAAGAAAAAGGAAAGAAAAAAGAAAAAAGGAAAGAAAAAAGAAAAAGGAAAGAGAAAAGAAAAAAGGAAAGAGAAAAGAAAAAAGGAAAGAGAAAAGAAAAAAGGAAAGAGAAAAGAAAAAAGGAAAGAGAAAAGAAAAAAGGAAAGAGAAAAGAAAAAAGGAAAGAAAAAAAGAAAAAGAAAAGAAAAAAGAAAAAAGGAAAGAAAAAAAGAAAAAGGAAAGAAGAAAGAAAAAAGAAAAAGGAAAGGAAAAAAGGAAAGAAAAAAGAAAAAGGAAAGAAAAAAGAAAAAAGGAAAGAAAAAAAGAAAAAGAAAAGAAAAAAGAAAAAAGGAAAGAAAAAAAGAAAAAGGAAGGAAAAAAAGAAAAAAGGAAAGAAAAAAAGAAAAAAGGAAGGAAAAAAAGAAAAAAGGAAAGAAAAAAAGAAAAAAGGAAAGAAAATAGAAAAAGGAAAGAAAAAATAAAAAGGAAGGAAAAAAAGAAAAAAGGAAAGAAAAAAGAAAAAAGGAAAGAAAAAGAAAAGTGAAAGAAAAAAGAAAAAAGGAAAGAAAAAAGAAAAAGGAAAGAAAAAAGAAAAAAGGAAAGAAAAAAAGAAAAAGGAAAGAAAAAAGAAAAAGGAAAGGAAAAAAGAAAAAGGAAAGAAAAAAGAAAAAGGAAAGAAAAAAGAAAAAGGAAAGAAAAAAGAAAAAGGAAGAAAAAAGAAAAAGGAAAGAAAAAAGAAAAAGGAAAGAAAAAAGAAAAAGGAAAGAAAAAAGAAAAAGGAAAGAAAAAAAGAAAAAGGAAGGAAAAAAAGAAAAAAGGAAAGAAAAAAAGAAAAAAGGAAAGAAAAAAGAAAAAGGAAAGAAAAAAGAAAAAGGAAAGAAAAAAGAAAAAGGAAAGAAAAAAAGAAAAAAGGAAGGAAAAAAAGAAAAAAGGAAAGAAAAAAGAAAAAGGAAAGAAAAAAGAAAAAGGAAAGAAAAAAGAAAAAGGAAAGAAAAAAGAAAAAGGAAAGAAAAAAAGAAAAAGGAAGGAAAAAAAGAAAAAGGAAAGAAAAAAGAAAAAGGAAAGGAAAGAAAAAAAGAAAAAGGAAAGAAAAAATAAAAAGGAAAGGAAAAAAGAAAAAGGAAAGAAAAAAGAAAAAAGGAAAGAAAAAAGAAAAAGGAAAGGAAAAAAGAAAAAGGAAAGAAAAAAGAAAAAGGAAAGAAAAAAGAAAAAGGAAAGGAAAAAAGAAAAAGGAAAGAAAATAGATAAAGGAAAGAAAAAAGAAAAAGGAAAGAAAAAAGAAAAAGGAAAGGAAAAAGAAAAAGGAAAGGAAAAAAAGAAAAAGGAAAGAAAAAAAGAAAAAGGAAAGAAAAAAGAAAAAAGGAAAGAAAAAAGAAAAAGGAAAGAAAAAAGAAAAAGGAAAGGAAAAAAGGGAAAAGGAAAGGAAAAAGGGAAAAGGAAAGAAAAAAAGGAAAGAAAAAAGGAAAGAAAAAAAGAAAAAAGGAAAGAAAAAAAGAAAAAAGGAAAGAAAAAAAGAAAAGGAAAGAAAAAAAGAAAAAGGAAAGAAAAAAAGAAAAAAGGAAAGAAAAAAAGAAAAAAGGAAAGAAAAAAGAAAAAGGAAAGAAAAAAGAAAAAGTAATGAAAAAAATAAAAAAGTTAAGAAAAAAAAAAAAGAAAAGAAAAAAAGAAAAAGGAAAGAAAAAAAGAAAAAGGAAAGAAAAAAAGAAAAAAGGAAAGAAAAAAAGGAAAAAGGAAAGAAAAAAAGGAAAAAGGAAAGAAAAAAAGGAAAAAGGAAAGAAAAAAAGGAAAAAGGAAAGAAAAAAAGAAAAAGGAAAGAAAAAAAGAAAAAGGAAAGAAAAAAAGGAAAAGGAAAGAAAAAAGGAAAAGGAAGGAAAAAAAGAAAAGGAAGGAAAAAAGAAAAAGGAAAGAAAAAAGAAAAAGGAAAGAAAAAAAGAAAAAGGAAGGAAAAAAAGAAAAAAGGAAAGAAAAAAGAAAAAGGAAAGAAAAAAAGAAAAAGGAAGGAAAAAAAGAAAAAGGAAGGAAAAAAGAAAAAGGAAAGAAAAAAGAAAAAGGAAAGGAAAAAAGAAAAAGGAAAGGAAAAAAGAAAAAGGAAAGAAAAAAGAAAAAGGGAAAGAAAAAAGGAAAAGGAAAGGAAAAAGGGAAAAGGAAAGGAAAAAGGGAAAAGGAAAGAAAAAAAGGAAAGTAAAAAAGAAAAAGGAAAGAAAAAAAAGGAAAGAAAAAAAAAAGGAAAGAAAAAAAAGGAAAGAAAAAAAAAGAAAAAGGAAAGAAAATAAAAAGAAAACTCAACAATCATTTTAACTCATGTTATACTAGTTTAAAAGACCATTAACAGAGCTACCAGAGAAAATGAAAACCAATAATCAGGTCGAGTCATTACTCGATATTGTGTTCTACAAGACTTAAATTCCTGTACTTAAAAAAAAAAAAAAAAAGTAAATATTTATATTTTTGTTGGGTTTGTTCCTTATCCTGGACATATGGCATTTAAAATTGTGCACAGACCCTTTGTAAACACAGTGTGAGTGAAGCACAGAGTATTGCCTACACATGGAGCTTTAACTGTGAATTTCTTTGCTTCGGTACCAGAGGATCAAAGTCAAGTTTTAGGTGTTAACCAAACATAGGATGTGTTTGGCTGTTCTGCCATCAATTTTTAGAATGTGAAAAACTTGATGAATCTTAAATAATTAACTGTTTTTAATAAGCATCAAAACTGTCTCCTAGCTTCCATTTGTCCTTGTGACTCAGTCAAAGCCCTGTGCTGGGTTGTCTCTGGAGGCTGGTTAGTTTGTGCATGGCTCTGAAACGGGCACTCCCCCCACCAAAACTTTTCAGTGGCAACAAATCACAACCGGTTTGGAAATGAATTGATTCGCAAGGCCTGTTGCCAGAGGTCAAACCTGCAATTGCATGGAAATGTTAAGGTGCAATTGCTTCAGGCTTTAATGAACTCCAAAAAGAAATATGCAGGCCTGTAAAGCTCATCCATTTAGATCCTGACCTACAAATGGCAAGGAATAACAGCAACGCAACCAAGAGGTATGCTGACTAAGGAAATTACATTGCTACAATTAGTTGTACATGTTTTGGCATTTAATCCTGATGTCGAGGCAAAAGAGAGAGTGCACAGAAATTACAAATAAGAGTAGGAACGGTGTTTCTGATGATGTGCAGATTTTTTCCTGCTCTCCCTTGCCCCTTGCTGCATCAGAGACCGCTCTCCTTCAGCTTTGGATAGAAAAGGGTAGCAGCAGTCAGTGGCTGTGACAGTCCTGATGCGTGGGAGGCTATGCACCCCAAAAAGCAGCTCACCTCTGCCCCAGGGATGAGCAGAAGATGGGAACTGTCCCAGCCAAGGAAATGGGGACTGGATGGTGTTTCTTCTTGAAACTTTTGCCTCCCCAAGAATAAGGAAGACCAAAAATAGGAGTAATTAATAGATTGCATAAACCAACCTGAGCACAAAGAGAAAAGGAATCTAAGGGCAAATGAATCAGTGGGTCTTCCTAAGGGGATGATGGGAGGAAGCTTTATTTTGTTTATGGGGTTCAGATGGTATTGTACAAATAATTTTCACTCTTCGTTTCACAGTAAAGATTCTCTCCTTGCTTAACACAATTTTAAATTTTAATTTAAGGAGTTGTTACCAGTCATGGTCCAGAAATAAACACCCCTGTCTCAGTACACATTAATTGCTGCCTGCAAGGGTGAGTGTCTGCTCCCCATATCTCAGCTAAGATCTCTCCTTCAATGATACAAACTTTCCACAGTCCTGGAGAGACAAAACATCCAGCTCTGACCAAGCAGCTCTGCTTGACCTCCAGTTGTTAGACTGGAAATTGTCCACATCTACTTCCATGCTGTTTTGTGAGGCTAGTGCCCTGATATTGTGAGGAAGAAATGCTGAGAAGGGATCTGGCATAGTGCCAGGCACAAAACAAGCAAACAGGCAAATAAAGAAATAAATAAATGCGTTCGGTTCTCATTTGGCACAAACGTCCTAGCAACAGAAATAATCAAAACCTGATTAACAAACTGGTCAGTTTAAAATTAAAATAATGATCGTCCTTTGCCTTCCTGCTCTCATCAGGATGGTTGCAAAAAGTTATCTATTTTAATAAATTAATTAGACTAACAAGGTGGTTTATTTGCCAGTGGGTGGGGCTTGCTTTCACAATCTGAGAGCAGCTTCCCAGGATGTCTCATCTCACAAAGGTACCACCTAGCCAGGGATCTGGCCAAGGTGCTATCAGACAGGTAAGTGCAGATCTCAGGACCAGCTTTCATCTGAAAAGAAAATCCCTAGTGGGACTGGCTGGGCTGCAACACCCAATTCTGTGCAGTGGGTGAACGAGGAAAGGGACAGGATAGCTTTCACCATGCTTTGCCCCTCTCATTCAGTGGAGGTTGAATAGATGGGAAACAGGAGAATTTTTTTTCTCTTATTTGCTAGGAATCTTGCTTTGAGCCTGGGTATCAGGGAAAGCAGCTCTGTTTGTATGTAACATGGTATGTTGCAGTGTCTTTTTTCCTCTCTTCTGCTTCACTTTTCTATTTTTTTATTCAAGGGCCAGGTCATTGCTTCTGAACCTCTCTCTCAAGAACTGACACTTAAAGTGCAAATGAAGCTAATGACAAGAGACAATATTTTAATGTTAATTAGATATTTCATGTGTCTTAGTTCATCAGAGCAATATTGCTCTTTTATGTATTACATGAAAGCAGAGCTTTAGCTTGGAGGAAAACAGGGAGTATGGTCATAGAAGTAGTATTCATGGGTTTGTAATTATTAAAATTATTGTTACATTTAGGAAATCCAGGAAAGTTTGAAAGGAAGATACTTAATAATAATAATAATAATGGAGCTACTCTGCTATAGAAAGCCCTGGCAAAGGCTATACACATTTCTTTTCCTCCTACATGAGCTGGCATTGTAAAAGCTGTAGTTTCCCAAGCTATTGGTAGGAGAGCAGACTTGTTTCTATCTGAAGAATTGGTGGATAAATGCAGAGGCTAGGTCCTTCTTTCCCTGGATTCCCCTCTCCTTCCTTTCCTATGACATATGATCTTTTTAATAGTTCTGTTAAAACAATGACGTGTGCTGCTAACACCGTGCATCCCGATGAAATGGTCTGATGATGATGTTCACCAGAACTAGGTACATCATGTACAATATTTTCTCTGAATGTTTGCATTCCTTGTGGCCTGGTTTCTGCTCCTTTTGCGTTCTTTCACTGGCTATTTGAGAAGTTGCATTTCACTGCCAGGAAGTATTTATACAAAGCAAATTTCAAAGTTCTGCACATATTTGAAGAAAATGAAATTTAAGGCCCTGTCACAGCAATGAACTCCTTCCCGAGAGAGACCTCATGCATGGATCCTGAATGCAGAAAATGCCTGGAGAAGGTCACTGCCTTGGCAGGATCTGCATTCAGCTCCATGCTCCATGATGTCCTGGCTGTGGACACTGACTAATGCTGTCATTTTAATGTGGGTTTTTAAAAGGTAAAAAACCCAACAAAAATCATGTTAGGATTTTGTGACCATTAGTGTTTCAGCTGGACTTGCTTTTGAGATCACACTGGGCAGAATAAAATAGTATTGGTAAGGAAAACCAGGGAATTTCAAAGTAAATGTATATATTCTGAAACAGGAAATGTACTTTTATTTATCAGTTGGTGTGGGTGCCTACCCCTAACAAGAAACAGCAGCGTAAAATGTAGTTAAGCTTTCTGGTTTTGTCCACAACTAGTATTAAAAAAAAAAAAAAAAAAAAAAAAAAAAAAAAAAAAAAAAAAGACAATGAAAGGTGTTAGGTCTGTGGGTTTTTTTATAAGTTGTGGAGAGCAAAGGCACAACAGAGTGAATTCATTGAATAAAGTAGTAGTGCAGATTATTTTCTTGGCTTGGAGCATCCTTGCTACTTTCATTTTTGCAGTGTTTAATTACACTTTTTTTAAAAAAACGTGTATTCTGGAGGAGAATCAAATTTCTGGAGAAGACTTTCATGTAAAACACTGAAGTTTAAGTGGAGAGGTTTCTTAATGATGCTGACTCAAAAATGATACTAATATCAGAGCTGAATATTTCACCTAAATGAGACACCTGAGGAGTCTGGGGTCTCAAGGACTCTTTGCAGATCACACTGAATTCTGAAGAGGCTTCAAAGATGGGAACCCATCTCATTTGAAGCTTGGCTGGGTAGATCCCACTGGCCTGGGCTTAAAGTGAGATTGATGCTTCAAGTGACGAGAAGCTAGGAAGTGAAAAATATTGCAGCACATAATCAGCCCCTCCTGGTTAGGAATCAGTGGCAGCACCACCATTAACTCCAGAATATCCTGGGTCTCTTTCCCATCTCACAGGGTATATTAGCATTGGGGACAATGTGCCAAAAGGATAGCAGAAGGAGGATATTTTTTTTTTAATAAGCAGGGGAAATAATTTCATAAGCTAATATTAAACACATGCACACATAAGACAGACACATACTCACACACCCCAGCAACAGCAACCTTGGTCCTGGGACTTGCTTACATAAAGGAGTAATTCTTGTGTGTTTGGGGTTGATTGATACACATTAACAACTGTAAATGTTCTGCCTGAATAAAAGCTGTTTGCTTTACTAGTTCAGGGTTTCTGTGCTTTCAGGACGTACAATGGGCAAATCAAATACATTGATAGAGGGCTGTAAGTGCTGGAAGTTATATGTAACTAAAATAAACAGGCAGATACAGACGCTTCTGCTCTGCTATAAAAAGACTGCATATGCTCAGTGCAGGTTTTCTTAAGGTAAGGGACAGAGCTTAGGAAGCTCTAAGGCAGCTAGATTTGCCCATATGGGAAGGCGGTCTTTCACTGATGATTTTGCAGACAGAAATTGCCCATCTGCACTGTTTGCAGGTGTTTTGAATGATTATATTATTAGCTCTGTCTGTTCAACTTTGCTTTTTTATGGTGGCTTTAGTATTGCAGTAAATAAAAAAAAGAAGTATATAAGCAGCCATCTGGTTCCCAATTTTTGACTAGCGCTCTTTGTCAAGAAAGAAAAAAGAATTCTCAGATATTATTTCCTAGTTCTGAAACACTGGCAAATGAGGAGAACAAATCCCCAAATTCTGACCTGAATATAAAACAGGGACAGAATTTTCTGCTTTTTGTTTAACTTGCTCTGATTAATTCATTTAAAAGAAATTGTCTCTGTTCTGTTCTCATTTATGGCTCTGTGAAGTCAGCAGAGTAGTTCTGGACTTACACCACCCTTTTTAGGAGCAGAATCTTCTGCTGAAACTGGGGGGTGGGTGTGTGAGGGGGAATTAAAGTGGAAGCAATCATTGTTAAACTATTTTCTGGTTTTCTAAATGGACAACAAAGACAGCTGGGAAGTGGCCCTTTGCTGCTGGATTTTACAGGGAGGATTCACATTTCTCACAGACATTTTTGCAAAGCAGAGATGAAACTTTGCAAGACCTTTAGAAATAAAGAACAAGTTGTTTGCTATCTCAGCAGTAATTTTTAGACTGCATTTTCATCTCTCCGAGCGTAATATTTGATTATTGGCAATATGTTTCCAGTTAAATATTTCATATAGTGCATAAAAGGCCTCTTCTACTCGCGAGCATTCTGTAAGTATTAATGAAAGCAGTGAATTTGTAGATTCATCTGGTGCCTGAACACCTTTTGCTGTAAATTGTTTCAGAGCTGGATGGCAGCTTTACACAATCGTTTAATGTTGCCTCTGTATTCATGCAATCAGACTTATGTACCTAAAGTAGGTAGATTGTCAGCAAATCTTCCTTGGAGAGATGCTGCCAGGCCTCACAGGCATGACACAAATCCAAATATTCACAAAAACTTCTGTGGGCTCCCTTCTCCACTTCGCATTGCAGGACTTCATTGACTTTGGTGGAGCTCTGAACAGACACCAGGGGAACTCCAGTAGGACCTGATTAGAGTGGATAAGATGTGTAAGATTAGATGTGCAAGATGTTTGCGCCATGCTCAGCCTTTTCTTGCCGTGGTGGTGCTCTTTCGTGAACAGTGGCGTCATGTGGGACTCGTGCAGGAGTTGGAAAGTTGTGCCTTGGCCAAAAGGTCAGTTGCAAGGGCTTAGACCTAGTGTTTGCAGAATAAGATCAAGTGTGCAGCTATAATCTTGTGTTACCCAAGATTTAAAGACGTCTGAGGGAAGTGTTTAACTGACAATTTGGAGATTGCATTTGCTTGCCTGCCTGCTTTTTGGTATACTTTGTCTGAGGCTGAAGGCCCTTTTGTAAAGACAGAAGCCTGTGATGTGGTGCAAGTGTTATCCTCACTTGAGCTATTCCAGGAACACCTCAGACCCACTCAGAGTGAGAAGCAGGCAGGAGAGCTGTGTAGATCAGGGATAAGTTGAACTCAGCAACCTTGATGTGCAAGGTGGAATCACTGGGTCTACTTGGCAGTTAAGTGCACAGTTTCTGGTGTAGTGTCACAGCATTACAGAGCTGCTGTTTATAGAAACAGACAATTGTAGCAGGGACTTGGCAGAACAACATGGGCTGTAAGGTTTATTATCAGAATAAAGTCTCCGGCACTTATCTTGCCATGCAAGTTTAGAAAGGGCCTTATTTCTTCAGACCTTCAAACAATTAGCTCTAACCTCCTTGTCCTTTCTGAGTCTGGGCAAAATATATACATCATGCTAGTGAGACTTGGATACAGCACATGTCAGGTAGTTGCACAGAGTGTGGTTACTGGAGGTTTGTCTGTGCATTGTATATTTCTGCTTGCTTTTTTTCAGTCCAGTTACTAAAATAAAACAGACCTGTAGAGTTCATTAATCTTCTATTCATTTATGCAGTTAATAGTCTAATAAACTGATCATTGTTTCTTTCAATTAATAGATGTCAGCATTCCTAAAAAAAGTTTATATACTTTTGCATCAGCCATGTGAATAATGGTAACACAATACTAACACAAATACTCACTCATTCCAGGAACACAAGTAGTGTAAGAATGTCTAGGATCTCATTTTAATCCTTAGGAGGTCTCTTAATTCCTTATGAACAATTGCTAAGATGAGAAATCATGTCTTTTGGAGAGGCTGAGGGAGTTGGGGTTGTTTAGCCTGGAGAAGAGAGGCTCAGGGGTGACCTCATTGCTGTCTACAACTTTCTGAAGGGAGGTTGTAGCCAGGTAGGGGTTGGTCTCTTCTCCCAGGGAACCAGCAGCAAAAGGAGGGGACACAGTCTCAACAGACAAGTGGTGCCAGGGGAGGTATAGGCTGGATATTAGGAGGAAGTTCTTCACAGAGGGAGTGATTGGCCATTGGAATGGGCTGCCCAGGGAGGTGGTGGAGTCACTGTCCCTGCAGATGTTCAAGAAAAGACTGGATGAGGCACTTAGTGCCATGGTCTAGTTGATTGGATGGGGCTGGGTGATAGGTTGGACTGTGATCTTGGTGGTCACTTCCCACCTGGTTGATTCTATGATTTACACCACTATGAGACTGCAGCAGCTGCATGGTGATATCAGAAAGGGGAAAGGTAAACAAATCTGAGCAAACTGTGCTCTGTTGTGGGAACTTCCCAGTAAGCTAAGAACAGAAAATGCTTAAAGACAACATCCAGCTCTTCATGCTACTGTGAAACGTGTGTGCTTGTGGGAAGACAGCCTTAAGCAAAACAAAAACCCAAGCAACTCCACTGACTTGCTCTTAGTAACTTTCATCAGTCTGTAGCTGTGTCTAGAAAGGCCACCTCGATACCTTCACTACAGTAAGGTCTTATGTTGTGTGGTCAGGTCAGGTCTCATGGAACTGGAGCTCCTTTGACAAAGCCAACAGAAGTACAACAGCTTTTTCTTGTGCTTTCAGTTAAATAATATGAAGCATACCAGGCAGTTTTCCCTCATGCATTCCTGCAGAAGAGACCCTGCTCCCAAACCCATAAAAAAACTATAAGGTTTAGGATCTTCTGGGTGTGACTCTACTATTTTTCATTTCAGTGCTATTTGGTAGTTTCTACTCTCCTGGATTTGTCTCTGGCGTATCAGCACAGCAGAGCACGAGGCACAGACACCCTTCAGCAGGGAGGAACACATCTGAATGTCAAGTCACCTCTTCTCTCTGCCAGCTATGACCTGGGTATGTTGTTCATTTTCCTGGCTTTAAAGTGAGCATCATAATACCTTCCAGAATCTCTGAAAGTTGTTCTAAGACTCACAGTCTAGAAAAACACTAATTTTTATTATTCATTGACGTATTTGAGAAATGATCTGGGGTATTCTGGGGCAAAAATGGAGTTTGTGGCTGCAGATCTACAAGGGATAGTTGTGAGATGTGAATTTCTGTCCTCTGTATCCTGAGATCGGGTGTGCTTTTGTTGCAGATTTTCAGTCACTGTTTCTATATCCTAGCTGATCAGTACAAAATTGCTAAAACCTGAGAGATGGCTTTATTTTTTAACTAATGCAAATAATCATGTTGGTTATAATTGTTATTAGGGCTCCTTTGGGAATCTGTTGTTACAAGCAGTCAACCCTTTTCTCTTTCCTTTGGGTCTCCAGGCTATGTTGCAATTTATAAAGATACCAGACCTTAGGCTAAATCAATGTCCTTAGGGTTATGAGATGTTGCTAAATATCAAAACAAAATCCCAGTGTTCCAGTTCTTTAACTTCACTATGTTTAATTAGCCATTCCAATTAACCTTCCCTTTGTGTTCCCTCATGTTTAAGGGGTTATATTAAAAGTATGGTAGAATTAAAGCCATTTAAAAGATGCTGAGTATATTTCAAGGCATTCAGAAAGCCTCTTATGTGAAGCTGTCCTCATTTCAGTTTCACAAATCACTGGTCACCAGGGGCATATTTTCAAACCTCTGCACCTAGGTGGTACAAATTGTAACAGTCTACCTACATGTGCATCCAGGTCACAGTGTGTTCAAATCTTTCTGTGTGGGAAATCTTTTCTGCACATCTTTTGCCACTTTGCTATATGTGCTGTGATTGCAAAGGACATGTAAGTGAAGACAAACATATTCTTGCTTTGAGAATTTAGACATCACCAAGCATTTAGACAACGTTGTTGGGGTTTGGTTTGTTTTTTGCTCAAAGGCCTGACAGAAAGGCAAACAGTGAATCAGTATTGCTGAACTCTGGTTTCTGAGGTACTGCAGATAATTCCCAGACTTAGAAAACACAGGCAGTGTGAGAAACATGGGAAGAGCATGGGGAAAAGCTAAACTTCTCATCCCAACTAGTTGATAATATAGAATTCCTGTGTTCTTACAGGTGGATGAATAGAAACAAGTGAAGACCTGTTCAATGATAAATTACAACAAATCACCAGCACTTCCCCTGGCCTGTACCCCCATGCACACCTCATGGCAGGGACAGCTAATGTCAGGGTCCATTCAAATGATGCAATAGGAGGATATCCAAAACTGTTCCTGTAGTCTTTATGAACCTATGCATTTGTAAACGTATGCTGATAGCACTCTGTGAGGTAGGAGAATACTACTATGCCCATTTTATTATGTCCAAGGGTGACTATGCTTTTTGGATTTATGTTATATTAGGCGGCTTTTCACTTATTATTCTCTGTACCTAACTCTGGATGCATTTTATAAGCCATCAGGATTTAATTCATGGCTATGGATTTTGTTATGTGAGAGCAAGTACCTAAAAATTCCCTGACTTGCCCAGAGTCATTCTGGATGTCTATGGCAGAACCAGGAACAGAAAGCAGCCTATATGAATTTAATCTCTGACTCTTCCCTGAGTAAGTTTCTCCTGCAATTGCATTGAAAGATCATTTTAAGTCATAGTTTTGTTTGTTGGAGGATATGAGTTTTTCAGGGGTGAAGTATGATGACAAAACAACATTTATTTTTCTATTTTCTGTATTTAAAAGGACCTGAGATAATTCTAAAGCCAGACTACAGTGTTATTTTAGTTAAATTTGTTCCATCAGTGAGTCTGTCTTTAGACCTTCTTTTGGTCATTATAAAGAACAGGGATGAAAAACAAAAGAGATGTTTATTTTATTGAAGCTGTGATAGTAGACGCTTTCACTTAAGAAATCTGTTGGAGTCTGTCTTTGTTTTTTAAGAGAAGGTCAGTTAAAATAGATCATGTTTTGTGTTAAATAGTTTGATGGCATAAATTCAATAAAGACATTGTCTGGTGTCCTCACTGTATGAGTTGTATGAGTTACAAAGGACAACTAAGAAAAGTAAAAAATTCATTTCCCTTTCCTTCTCCTTCTCTTTTGCTTTTCATTGGCAACAGTAAAGTTCAACTGCAAGGCATGTGATTGTAATATAATCAAATAACCTGCTGGTGTCTCATAAAGAAGTACTGGTTGTTTAAATGACTATTCATAACAGACTTAGATGTTTCATTGCTGTTTTACGAATCAGATAACATCAAATCAGTTAGAGCATGAGCTTAAGCTCCTTTGAAAATGTACAAAGAACAAAGCCAACAGCATTACTGATGACTGACTAGTTGGGGGAGATGGAAACAAGGAATATATTTAGGATTTTTATCAAGCCTGCCAAGTAATCTCGATGGGTGCAGCTATATAGGCATGTGATAAGCATCACAGAAACTAGAGATACTGAAAGCTGAAGAATATGGGACATTAAGTATGTCTAGCTTCATTTTTACACCAGCCAGTCTCTAGTTAAATAGATTATACAGAAAAGAGGGACAGCTAAATATAAATCATTCTCTAACAGTTCTTCAGGGTGCATTGTTGAAAAATACTCCCTAACAATATGATCAGTTTGTTTTGTATATTGACTTTGAAGCCAGTGCAGAGAAAGAGCTGTGACTGACTGTGCTGAAACTCTACCAGTTCCCTTGGTAGAGAAGACCTAAGCTTGTGCCTTCTGCACAAATCTTCCTTAAGGATTTCTCTGTAGCAGATGATGAGGCTTAAGATTGCTCCAGAGGTAACTACTTCATAGAAAGACATCGCTACAGCAGCACAGCTCTGCAGAGAAGCTCAAGTTAGGGAACAAAAGTCTTCTGTAAGAACCTTGATATAGAAAAATATTTTTAAGGTTCATTTATTAGCTACTGTATAGTTGATCTCCTGGTGAGCTAGTCTTAAGATTGATAAGGACAGTGTTTATGAACCTGGTACTTAAACCAGCAATTGTTTGTGGGGTTTTTGTTTGTTTGTTTGTTTGATTGGGGTTTTTTTGGGGTGGGGGGAAGTATACTTAGCACTCATCTTTGAAGATGCATCATTTTGCCTTATCAGCAAAGGTGCATTCAAAAACCAGACAGTTGCCACTAACAGTGAGAAATAAAACAACAACAACAACAAAAAATCCCTCCCCTTGCTTCAGGCTTTTGGATGTACTGGATTAAGTTCGTTGCTAATTAGACACAATTGTGAAGCACAATTATTTATGAACCTTCAATGGGCCGAATTCATGAAAGGAATAACGAGTATATATTTTCCTTTTATAGAATTTTAATGAAGAAATGGCATTACTATTCATTATTTATCCACTTTCAAATTGTAATGAATAGTTCTGCTGGCAAACACTAAATTTCTGTATTTACAGAAAGGCAGAACATGTGTAGATAATAACACAGTTCAGTATGTATGAAATTCTGTATTTCTATAAATATAGAAATAAAGAAATTATCACCAGGGCTATTCATTAAATTTTGAAAGTAGTAAATAATAAATAGGAATAACATCTATTCATTAAAATCCTCCAAACAGAAAATATTGAGTTTTTCTTAAATAAATCTAGTGCAGTATTTCTCAAGAAAGCTGGCCTTATAGATTATTTTGATTAATTTTTTTTTTTACTTTTGACATTGTTTCAGATGCAGACTTTATCCTAAATGCATTTTAAATAACATTAGCCCCTGTATTTTCATTAACAGTTGAAATAATACATGCTGCTGTGAAATGAGGATGATGTAGAGAGACTGCCTTCCCTAGCTGAGTAAACACTTCTTAGCATCATGACCATGGCTATCTGCCTCATGCTCACCACCCTGAATGGTACCACAAGGGCAAGTACACATCTGGCCCATGTGTGTTTGAAGATGAGGGTGAAAATGGGACATTTTGATCACTTAGTCCCCCAAACAGCTCAGTTCAAATTGCAGAGCCCTCAGCACCCAGCTCCTACATGGATTTAAATCAGATGACTCACTCAAGGAGTGGAAGCCACAACCACCAATGGCAGGACCTGACATGTGGAACCCTGAAGCACTCAGTAGCACAAGCAACGCTGGATGGCTTACCTTTGATGGTTTTCAACCTAATAAACACCAATATATGAAGGAAAATCCAGACAAATATTTATCCCATAATTTAATACAGCTGTAAAGTGATGTATCTTCTCTCTGCTGTGTCACTCCTGTCCTCCAGACATTGCTCTCCTGGTTCCTCTGGTGGAGGCTTGTTGTTCTCTGTCAATAGGGGCACAAGGTAAGTGCTTGAAGGTTCAATCCATGTTATCTAAGTAGTGTCTTCCCTTAAAAGTACACCTAAGTTTTAACAATGCATTGTATTACCTAATCTTCAGAAACCTAAAGCTTCAATACTGTTTTACTTACTTCTGCAGTAATTAAACACTTTGAAGCTAATAAGAACATATGGATTGATTTTTTTTAAACTCCAGTGGAGTACAAGCTATTAGAAAAACCCTTGTAAATTAATTGTGAACTTTTAGGTAGAGATGTCAACTTTGGTGGACAGAACTTAATGTTTTGGCTCAAGGCAGGCCAACCTTAAGGCCTGACCAGGTGGTTCAAGTTCCTTGCAGTTCGGGGCATCTTTTATACTTCTGAAGAACAATAGATGTGTTGTTAAAAGTTTATCCCCTCCAGTAAGAGCATGCTTTTCCTCTTTATAGCTAGGAATCTGAGGTCCTGATAAATCTCATCAAATTTTATAGGAAACACAAAAGAAATTTTATCTGTTAGTCATGACTTATTTTATTAATATATTGCAATTTAATTTAGATTGTGAAGAGAAGACGGTTGTCCAGCTAAGTAGAGAACACCTGGCTTTGGAAGCCAAAAACTACTGTCTTACCAGAATTTCTCAGGACAGGTGGGTGGAAAGATGGGTGGATGCATGGATCCATGGATAGTAAACAGATCACAAGGCATAGCAGGATCCATTGCCATTCTCAGCAACCCATCAGGTCAGTCACAACTTTTATATTTTCCTCTGACACATCAGTTTTACAAGGCACAGGACAGATTGCAATTAGTCCTTGAAAGGCTCTTCAGCATCCTGTGCAAAGTGAGATGTGAATGGTGTTGGTTACCTGTAAAGGAGCTATCGAGGTAATTCCCGAACAACATTCTTCTGAGGGATCATTAAATTGTGATGAGTACTGTCTTGTGGCAGTTCATTCTTATTCTTGTATCAATGTAGTTTACTGGTATGGGTTGTCAACATTTAGATGGGGTAATTAAATGTTCAATTTGGCACCAAAGATTTTTGAAGAAACAGATTCTTAACCAAATTAAAGAATGCTAAAAATTAACTCATGTTTTGCCTATATGCCCTGAAATCACCACCGTTTTGATATTGCCATTAATATCTCTGCTTTCTGGTTAGCCAGTGGTGCCTTAGTGATCCAGCTTCTCATACAGTGGCTGTTAATGTTCTTTTGTGATGGTTGTGTGAATGAGAGATTGTGAGTCAAGCTACAGGTAAATGTCCAAGTCTTACAAAAAGGATCTTGTAAAGATAAAGGCATTCAGCTGACCTGCAAGGGACCAGCACCTGCATGATGTTGCTGCAAGTAACCTGTTCACATGGTGGAGAGGTGTTGCTTTGATCTAGTGACACTATGACTAGCAGTTAGAGTTCAATATGCACATAGGTGAGTGTAGCCTATCCCAGTTTCTTCCAAGAATGACAGCAGAAAAAACAGTCCAGAAAAAAAAGCAGACTTGTTCACAGGATGTTTTCCTTTTGGACATAGGATGCAGTACCTCTAGAACTTGGTGTATTTTAAAGGAAGGAATTCAGTAGGCAAATATACTACTTCTACACAATTTTAACTAGGATTAAGCTTAGTGCTCAAGTCCTTTGTGACACTAAAAGGCATGACCATTACTCTAAAGAAAAGCCTTACCCTTTTCAGGAAGTTATGTCCAGTTACATATTGTGTGCAGTCTAGGTTAAAAACCTCATCTGGAGAGCTGCCCAAGGAGTTGGTTTGCCTGGAAACACAGCAGTTTCCCATGGTCAGGGGCATGGCAGCACTGCAGTCCTCTGCCAGGGGAATGTGAAGGTGCCATCCCCAGCCAGCTGCAGAGCAAGTGTCAGCACTGCCAAAAACCAGCATCCAAATAGTTTCTATTTTGTGTTGTTCTCCTGTGTAACGTGGAGAGGAAAAGCTGAAGCTTGGTGGACCAGGCAGCGAGCTGTGTGGCACTCCATGCTGGAACAAGCACAGTGCTTGGGCCTTGCAGCAGCTTTTGCTCTTGAACAGTCCGAGCCAGGACTTCTCATGGGATGGAGCCTGCATCTCCCAAAGGCCCCTTTGCATTTTATGCACAGTGTTTCAAGGTTTTCCATGTGGTTCTGAATAGCCAAACAAGGGTTTATAACCCCACAATAATCTTTGCCTCCTTCCTTGAGGGCTCCATTGTAGACAATGGCACATGCTCCTTGCAACAGCAAGAATAGCTTAAAAACAGCTGTTTGGCTTTAATGTTCTGAATCTTTCTGCAGCAAGCTGCTTTTCTTTGCTTTTCAAGTTTGCTTTCCTGTATGCAACACATACATCATGATCTAGAAACAATTTTACACATAATAAAGTTTAACTATTTGGTATTTTTCATTTGAAAACTAAATAACAGACATTCAAGAGAATGCTCTCATTTTTTAATGACACACACGATAGTATTTTTAAACACTAAATGACATTCACAGTAAAGTTTTGATCATTCTCTAGCAAATACTCTACCAGTAAAGTTTGCTCATATTTAGGATTTTTTTTCTTAAGATATTTTACTGCTTTTGGTAGAACTAACATCTGCTTCTTCAGGGACTCTACTATTTATGACAATTGGAGATGGTTTTGAAAACTATTTGAATTAAACTTATCCTGCTCAGAAGTGTTTCCACAGGAGCTGGGTGTACATAGGGAGTTCTCACTGGTGACATTTGATAGAGTTGTTAATCCCTCTTGGTGCTGATGTATGATATCACATTACAGGAGCTGGAGCAACCCAGTGATATACACACATGCAAAATAACATTTACTGATTAGTTACTGTTTGTTGTGTTCAAAACCAATCCCTGAAACAAGGTGTTTCATCAACAAAGAAGGAAAGATGCAATGTTCCCTATCAATATTGCTCTTCACCCTTTGAGGTGATGCTTCTCCTTCTAGACTTTGAAAATCCCCACTGCTGTGTCCAGTGTCTGGCAGCTGTTTGGCCATGGCAGAGGAGAATGTGCAGGCATGCAGGTCCCCATGTGCATCAGTGAGTACCATCAGCCCACTGGCAACAGCCCTCATTTCTCCCCATCACCTTCCTCCATGCTATAGCACAGATTTGTCTGTCCAGCTCCACCAATTTTTGTTTAAATTTTTCCTATCTCCCTTGAGCAGTGAAGCTCCAGGAGGAGAAGGGTGCCCATGAAGCTGGTGGCAGTCCTGATGCTTCTTCCCTGCCCCACAGTGAGTAAGGAGTGCTGCAAGGCAGGTAAGAAAGCCACGAGCACAGCTGCTTTTCAGAAGTGACATGCTCTCCATACTGCTGTGGCACCTTGTCCTGGCACATGCTGGTGGGCCCTCTCTGATGTACTTACCCAGCACAGCCCCTCAAAAAGCAGCTGCTTTGTTCTACCATTCAGTCATAGAAATTGGGCCAAGACTTTTATTTCAGCCTTCTGCAGAATGAAGTCCAAAAGGTGTCATTTTGAAAAGAAAAACACTTTCACAGACTGAGTCTCAGTTATCACATCAGCAGCCATATCCTTGTGTGTAAACTGTCCTTTGTTTAAAAAAAAAACAAAAAAAACAAAACACTCCAAAGTGTAAGAATTCTTTTGGGATTGCTACTGATTAAATTTCTTATTTTTTTCTAAAGAGTGATGGTTCTTAGGGAATTGCCACGAGTTGCAAGAAAAGCAAGGTGTTGAAATGGAATGTATTATGATTTAAATGTGATACTGTCTGATTATCATTTCTCTTAAGTGCTGATTTTGCAGTATCTTTTTCTGCACAGTCTTAAGAAACCTAAAACACACACACACAAAAATCACCAAAAGATAGAAGTGATGCTTCTGCATTGAAGTGATATCCTTCATAAATTTATTTGCAACTATAATTCTAAACATGACACTGTTTATATTGGAAATATAAAAATAAATATTTGCTGTTGTTTTCAAGTCTCTAAATCAAAGTACTAAATGGAGACTTCCCCAGTGTCTTTCAGGTCTTTTTGCTCTTTTCTGAATCTTTGGGGTTTGGTCAGAATAAATAATCTCTGGCAACATTTAAAAAAAACCCAAAACATTTTTTTGATGAAGTAAAACTAATATTGGATGACATGAATCAACATGGACAATAAGCGATATCTTCAACTAAAGAAAAATGTATTGATTCCTGAATATGCAGTTTCCTTGACTTTGACTGGAAGGGCATTTCCTTGGTCAAGAAGACCAGCTCCTTTCACTGATTATATATTATCCCTTCTGCTCTTCCATACATCTAATTATTCCTACAATTAAAATATACTGCATGATCTTTCCTCTAAATCTTTCTCTTTGAGAAAAAGAGAATTTAAACCTTAATTTATGAACTCTGATCCTATTAACCTTTCATTTGATTTGCCTTGATCTGGTAAACAGGCTATTATACTTACTGCAATTTTGTTCATTATGTGCTATTTCAAGACACTCAAAAACCTAAATCTCACCTGCACAACCTAAACTAAACATTTTCTCTCTTCTGCATCCTTGTTTAGTGTTCTGAGTCCCATAATTGGCTTCAAACCTTAGGAAAAAAGTTGTTAAACAATCTGTGTTAATAAACAGTAACTTTGTTGTGTCTTGCCAGTGGTTTCTCAAGCAATCCCTTTCTGTCTAGAACACAGCAATTCTCTCTTTTGCCTCTTCCCAAAGAAATTTGTGTTTTCATTCCTGCTGCTGTTTCTTCAGACACACTGTTTTCTTTGCCTCAGCTATTTCCATCATCCCAGGTTGTCTTCATTTCCTTTTTGCCCCTACTGTCCTTATTCCCTTCCTCCTACTACAGACATCAGAACCCTAGCTTTTAAAAATCAATCATGCTGCTCCTTTTCCTCCCTAGTTTTTACCATCTTATTCATTCATCTAGGTTTATGAATGCTCTGTCCTCCATTCTTCATTCCTTTTATTGCAGTCTCAATTCTTCTTCCTTCCCTTTCATTTTCTAGGTTTCTACCTTGTTCTCTACCTCAGATCTTCTCATTGCCCTGGATTCCCTTGCTGCTGAAATGCCATATCTGCCTGTGGCTGCTGATGGGCACTTCTAATTTCATTCTTCTGCCTGTACTCAAGATGAGGGAAGATATTTCCCAAGGATGCATAGCTACTTCTCTCAGGAGCAAGAGCTTCATGCAGTTTAGATTTTTTTTTTCCTCTTCTCACTGAACACATCTTACCCATGAATTTTCAGACGAGAGTTCCTTCCTCTGTGAGCTAGAGACCAGCAGCCTGTGCAGAGTTTGCTGTTTCGAGGCAGCAGCACCTGGTTTCCTGTAGTTGTCTCAAGCCTTCCTGAGTTCTGTGCTCTCTTAAGCTCAGAGGACCATTGGAACTGTCCTAGCTGATGCTCACTCTACATTACCTGCTATTTACCACCTCAAACATGTTTTCATTCCTTAGAAGTCTGGAGACTGGTTACATTTGTTGTGAGAAATTAAGTAGCATTACCGGTGTAACTTAGGATTTTGCTGCATACTGTGGGAGTTCTGAAGGTCAGAGTAGCAGCCCACAGGCACCATCTCTAGAAAGACAGGGAGCTAGGTATCTCCAGAGAAAGTTCAGGACTATGCAAAGGTAGAAAATGTGCTACATTGTAAGATTAGGTTTTTTGTGATTTCTCTGCTTACAAACTTTGTTTTGTATAACTTAGTTCTCTTATGCAAAGGAATGGTGAAGAGATGGTTGGTTGGGGTTTGGTTTTAAATATTTATTTTAAAGTAAACTTCAGAAGGTAAATTTGACTACAGGACTAATAAGAAGTCAAAGAAAAAATGGAAGAAGCAGCAGCCAACAGTCCAAACCACAGGTGCCATCAATAATATGAGAGCTTTAGGGGAAGGCACAAACAGGAGAATTAGCTTGTTAGACTCTATGGTAGCTGAATTCACCATTAATAGCTCAGCCTGTACTCTGTAGTCTTGCCTGTGAACCCATGCTTCAAGTTGTTCAGAGGGCTGAAAGCTTGGAGAGAAGTGCTGTGATTTCACACTGTGCAATACCATAAGGCTGGAGTTCTGCAGGCTGTGTTGAAAACATTGCACTGAAAATACAAAATCATGTGCAGAAGACATAGCCATGCTGGGCTGGAGAATTTTTCACCTGGTGATTCATTTAAAACGTGTCACTGCTCACTATTTTCTTTCTTAATTCTCCTATTTTCTTTTCATGGTTGCTAGTTGCAAACTGTTTCTTACCAATTCCTCAGTACAAACCAAACCAATTTGCCCAAACAGGCCTGGTTTGGAGATCAACAATCATCTTTCATGAATCATCATTGTATCAGTACACTGTATATATTAGTACTTTATTTTTTTCTTTTATTTCCCACAGCTGTGTATGGCCTCTTCACGCAGTTTTGGGTTCACCAGTGAAAATCCAGGAGTGTGAGTACATTGAAGAGCAACCTGCATACACAGAACGTATTCATCCATCTGTATGTATGTACATAGCTTTGTAAGGAAAGCAAAGCAGGATGGCATCCATGTTTTTTGTACAAAGGGAGTAGAAGTTAATTTGTAGGTTGGTGAGAGAGAGTTTGTGCCACTGCACTCCATTTTGCATCAAGAGACATTAACGTGAAATTACTGTTTCCAAGGGAAACACTTATGACTCAAAGCAGTAATTTGCGCTAGCCCCTGATAAGGCTAGCTTGGAAATTGAGTTGTTGAAAATAACTTGCAACTGTAGCACCAAGGAAGGAATTAACCAGGATTCCCCCCCATTTTTGCAAAAATGTAGTCAATTTAGTTTTCTAGTAAAGTCACTGTTTAACAAATTGTCACTATGGAAGTAATCAGTTTGGATAAATTTGCGTTCGCTGGGTTCTATCTCCTTGCTTTTTAGTTCCATGTGAGAAACCTGTTAAGTCCCAGGGTTTGGGACAAGCTCTACATTTTTCTCTTACAGCTGTGAGGACAATGGTCATTCTTTACAAATTTAGTTCAAGGTAATGTGATGTTCTACCCAATCTGGCAGAAAGATTTATAACTTAGCAACTAGGGGCTAAATTTCTGTGTTGTAAGCAAGTCTGGTTACAGGTAAATTTCACTTCTCTCAAACAGCATAAAGATTATTTAGAAAAAAATCTGTAAAATACACTATTTACCCTTTCTGGGCTCTTATAATAGCCACTTAAAGTGAGTTAACAATCAGCAGCAGTATTAATAACTGAAATCTTCACTAATGAAATTATTCTAAATTGTTACTGATTACCCACTGCACAGGTACTACCACTGTTTTAAATACGGGGTGAGCCAACCTTCCCCAAGTAAACATAGTCAAGAAAATCCTTTTTTTTCAACTTTCACTCAGGTTTTCATCCTCTCCCAGTATCACAGGTTTGACACAAGATGCTTGCAAAAATTCTTGTCTTGATAAAAGTGTCTTTCTTTGCAAGAGTTACCCAGCCTGATACCCCTGAAGGGAAAAGCAGACACCCCTGCTCTCCATGCAGGTATGCTCCATCTCTGCTTATATGGCTATGCAGAAGGCCCACATCCCTCTGATTGCCTTTTTGCCCTCTGCAAACAGCCTTCTGATTTATTAGATCCAAAATTACTCTGGAAGACGAGAAAGTAAAACAGTGAGAACTGATTTTACAGACTAAGAATCTTTAAATCCAGATGCCCTCTTCTTATGGTACATTAAAATTTGCAACTATGCTTGTACTGCAGCAGAAATCCCTTTCCCCCTCCCCCCCCCCCCTTTCTTTTTACTTAAAATGTAAAGCGAACTTTCAAATCCAGCAGCACAGACTTAGTATGGTAGGCAATGAAGCACTTATGGGTTTTTCCAAAAGAGGGCTGATATACCAGTATAAAAAAATTATTTTCTCTTCCCTGTGGTAATGTGGTGCCTGAGTTGGTTGGCTCTTTGGCTGGAAAGAGTGAAGCTAACCTGCTGAACTGCCCCAGCAGACGAAGGATCAATGCATCTCTGAATTACAGGCAGGGCTTTTCTAGATTAGACACAGGGTCTCTGGTTTTCTACTTGCACACCCATATGGTAAATAACATGATATACATAAAAGGCAGGTGGCAACGTTACATCTGTAGGTGAAGAGCATTAATAAAGCAGCCTTGAACCTTGTTATATCCTGTATGTGCTATGTATTTGTCATGGAGTATTGCATTGCAGTGCCTTACCCCTGCCCCTTTTGCATCCTGTATTCTATCTGTCTGCCATGCCCAACAGGGCACCCTGCCGTGTATCTCTCAATTGCTTCTCATGAGTAAGGACATTATTTTTGATCCAAACTAATATGTAATTATCTGTTTCAGAATGTTTTATTAGGAATTAGGACCCTTTTTATATTTTAACCAAACATATTCATTTCACAGCATGTTAAAAATCATTTTCTCTCTCCTAACTGTGTTTATCCTTTCTCTGTAATATTTCACAGCTGAAGTCCTTTTCTAAGAGAGCTTGAAAAATATTGTCTGGTTTTATTTTTTTCAAATTGAGCATATATGGCCAAGATCTGTCCTCTCCTTTCTTGTCCTTAGCATTCTAAAATGTACCTGTGTTCAAATATTAAGAAATAAAACAAATATAAATTATGCATTTTCCAAGTTAATTTAAAATGCATTATGCACTGCTTTGTTCTCTGGAATTAGTATTATTAAGGGGACAGATCTGTATGGATTAATTTTGAGTCAGTTTATTCACTTCTTTGTAATTCAGTGGCAAGGATTTCTGTCCCCAGGCATCAAATTAAAATTTTTACTGTAAGTAACACATACACAATATGGACCTTTTTGTATTGTTTCTTTGTTTTTCTATCAGACAATGTATTTACATACTGTATTATTTCATAGAACCACCTCTTTCAAAGTAAACAAAACTTTTCCCTCTGCTCCTTGCAAATTATTTTAATGTTCTCATTGTCACTGTACTCAGCTGGCACCTAGTTCTAGTTTTGATTTTTTTTTTCCCACTTTCCACTAAAAATCACATATTTAGCTGTGTCTTCCCTCAGTTCTATCACAAGTTGAATAAGCATCCAACCTCTCTTTCCTTCTGTATATTTTTAGTGGTGTTTGAACTGCTTCTTTATGATTATATTTTACAAAAAACCCCAAGCTATTCAATTATCATTTAAAATTATTGTTTTCTTGTAATAATTCTTTGCACTTACATGTTTTAAATCTTTATTTTTCCCTAAACTGAGCAAGAAAATAGAGTCTGCTTTCTTAATTAGTCTTCTTTAAACAAAATATCCTTTCATATGCACTAATAAAGACTAAGGATCATTTCTCTCTTGTTTAAATAACTGCTTGGTGTAGTATAAAATTGTAAGAGACATGATGCAGATCAAGATGCTGGCTTGAAGTGGAGAAGAGGAACAAGCAGTGCAATAATAAGCAGATTTTAATGATTTACTATAAATCAGCATTTTTGCCCTGTCAGTGAGATTGAAGAGGCAGACAGCTCCTCACATGTCTGCCTAGCAAATGTCTTCCTGATGAATCATGTGCTCTGAATCACTGATCACAACATTCAAACAGCACATCCAAATAATGAGGAAAACATATACACAGCATTCTTATGGCTAGTCTAAAACTGCAGGAATATGTGTTTTTAGTGGTGTGGCAGTTAAACCCCTACATTGATACTGTGTCTGTTCAGCAGAGGGTAATATAAGGTTAACTATTGATGCCCTAGCTTTGCTTCTACTCGTTAAACCGATGGTGAAAATCTAATTTTTACATACTCTGCAGGAGGGGAAAAAAAAAAAAAAAGGCAAAACTAGATATCTAGGTATATTTTAAAGTATTTTCCAACAGATAAATGCTTCAGCTGCTTATGGAGAAAAACATTATTGCTATTAATTACAAAACTACCCAGGCTATTGTTTTGTATACAGGGTAGTTCAGATGACCATTGTTAATGATTTCAGTAGATCACTAAGGTAATAGTGGTTATAAGCTATTGTGCATTGCAGACCCTAATATATGTTGATCCTCCTTGCAGTCTTGTCAATGGTTTCATGTAAAACAAATAATTGCCATGAAAGCCTCCTGCAATGGTGGGCTGTGACTGACCCAAGTTTTCCACAGCAAAACTCACGGGTTTTCAAGGATGACTTGGATACAGTGAAGACATTGCAGGGGTGAGTGGGATGAGGTGCAGCTTTAAAAGCTCTGGGCAAATTAAGGAATGAATTGCAGAGTGTGGTCTAGTCTCTGTCCTTGCAGGCAATACTCTCATGAGCAGTAGCAGAACTTAAAGGCGTAAGAGAAAACTTCCCTGAGTAAATATTGGAGCTGACCCATCTCTTCCCCTCGGGTTCAAGGCAGCTGATAATTTGCCCAGCAGTAATAACTGTGATAATTGCCATCTTTGCTTGCAGGAGATGCTCTGGTGAGCCTTTCACACCGCTTCAGCTGAGTAAGGGTAAGCTCATTTGCAGGTCAGCTCAGAGGACTTCATCCTGCAGCTCGCTAACTTTGCTGTTTGTAGATCCAATGAGGACTTTGGCTTCCAGCGGTCTCTGTCCTTTAACCTTTTATTAACACCACCATTTATTCAGCAAACAGTTACGAAGGAAATAATTTTGCACTGGTAGGAACCTTGAATTTAGAGCCTATATATGAAAAAAAAAATTATTGCAAGTTTGGTTGTGGTAATCTTTTGAAAGACAGTCACTTGTAATTCTCAGCTTTGTAGACTGTAGCTTTTGCATTTATTACTAATTTTCTGCACTGTTTAAACACACTGTGTGCATTTAGTTTAACGTGTTAGCAGCACTTATGTACGTAGAATTTGCAGTTCAAGTCATCCTTATGCAGCCTTAGTAAAAGGTTTTTCCTGGAGATCCTGCAGATGAACCAGCACTAGAAATCCACTGATGGCTTTTCCTCCATATCCCTGCACCCCTCTACCCATTTGATGCAGAATCACAATATATGTTTTTGCAAGAAGCTGCTCTTTGAAGACATGAAATTCAAAGCCCTTAGCTTTTCTGGTTTGTACTCTAGGGGGGGGGGGGAATAATGGACTTTTAAAACAATAAAATGGCAGTGTGTTTTAAACATGACCATGCCAGGCTCAAAAGTGTTTTTCAAAAGCATATCCATTTGTTTAATTTGAATAAGAACATACTTAATTTCATGGTCATTTGGTTAAAGCAGTTATTTTTATTAATGTGTTATTGAGCTAGAAGCTGAGGGCACTGGTCAGTTTGCTACTGTATAACTCATTCGCCTGGAGAATGAAGTCTTGCAGTACAAAGGGGAAAACTCATGTGTGCTAGTTAGGCATCACAATGGTATATTTGATCTGTGTTCTTATTTTATTCAAAGTAAGGAGAGGGGGAAAAAACAACAAAAACCACTCAGACTGCTGATTTCTGCAGAAAAAAATCTGCAAATGAACTGTTCTATTAGCACAAATGTACAAAAGTCTTTAGAACCTCTCTCTTCAAAAGCATAATTAGGTATTTATTTCAGACATACTAACATCTTTGCAGTAGCTAATAAGATGCAGCCCATTTGAATATTAATATAATAAATGATTAAATTAAACAGCAAGATTCAGACTCAGAAATAGCCTTTATAGGTCCCAGGGGGTCACTAAAACTGTATTCCATTTCTTCCTACAGTTAACATAGTACAAGGGACATGAATGCGTAAAGCAATATTTGTCTTATGAAACATGGAGTTTTATATTGTGCTATTCACTTTTATTACTCCACAGTTTGAAGCTGAGGCCTGTGATGAAGTCACCATGCTGGGACCCAACAGCAGCTCTTCCTGTTTCAGTGCTTTTTGGCATCAAAGTGACGCATCGTTGCTTTGGCAGAGGCAAACCTAGTGGCAGGCTCCATATAAATAGGTTAACAATGTTGGCATGTGATAAACTAATAACAGCACACACAAAAAAAACCTGTTGTAAAGTAAACAGCTTAGGAATTTTTCATCTGTACATTATTATATATTTACTATTAATAGTATGTACCAAATAATGTGTAGAATTAATATCAACAGGATGAGGCAGATAGGTTAGGCTTATTTTTTTTTCTCTATACACCAGATAAAAGAAAAATAGGCAAAGTAGGCAATTATAATTGGCCATTATTCCAATAAAGGTGTTTCCCCTTCTCAAATTAGTCCATGAAAACTGCACACTATCCAAATCCCATGAACCTGAGAGGTGTTAATAAACATCTGGTCATGGTTTTTGCTTAATTAGCAATCCTTAGTTTGGACTGAAGTTTGTTTATGTAAAACAAAACACACATACACACACAGAGACTTTCTCTCCCCTCAAAACAATAATAAAAAAGATAGGTTTTTGTTTTGTAAGCCACAATCCTTCAGCAATCCAAACCAGCCTCTTGTAAGTGCTTGGTGGGAGAATTGGATTTTTAAGTCTCATCATTTGTCAACACAGCAGAATAAAATGAAAGCTATTTGGATTTGTCTGTTTCTGTTCATTTTACCAGACTAATGTCACCTCAATCAGACCTACACAATCCCTGTATTTTATTGGAACCATAATTACCATTTTTAAATGCAAATAGAAATCGCATACTTACTAGAGGTTACTGAAAAACACTGTTTTATTATTCTTAGCATCCAAAATCTTGCAGCACCATCTCTCTAAGGAGCAGCATTGGCAGGGAGGTAATGGATAAACATGCAACTGGGCTTGCAAGACTATACTGTCTAAATTAGATAAAAGAAAAGTAGGAAGAAAAGTCCAAGATAAGTGGTACAAAGTAAATCAAAACAAATCATCTTACCAAACTTTATTCGCATCTGATACCATTTTTAGAAATTAAGGTCAGTTTTGTGGAACTAATAGGGAGTTACACCTATATATCTTGGGCACCATGACAATGCTTGAGAGGAAGATTTATACACTATGGTTGCAGATGCAGAAGAAAGATATGAGAGATCAAATGGAAGTGCATGATAACAAATGAAAAATGGTCCCCACAGCCCATAAATTAATTGAGAAAAGAAGGTTGTCATTATTTGAACATGCTTTAAAATAAGGTATGGGGTCCAGATGGCAGAGAATAGATAGGCCAACAAAGTTTGAGTAATTGATGACTTAAAAATAAAACAAGATCTTAAAGAAATGAATCACATTGGGAGAGTTAGAGGAGGAATATTAGATGAAAAAGCACAAAGCCTCCTCGAAACTTCAGGGTAAAAATCAAAGTATAGGAAAACAGACACATTTTTTCGTGAAGGATCTAAATAAATGTAAGTAATAAATATTTCAAACAGCAATTGTATCCCCATTAAGGACACTTTTCTATTGTCATTCCATTAACCTATTCAGCTTTGTTCTCATTATTTTATTGCTCTCTCCTTTTTTTTTTTTTTTTTTTTTTTTTTTAAGAATGAAGTAAAGGAAATTAGCAAAGACTGTGCTAGAAAAATCCCAATTGTCATTTCTGCTCCCATCACTGTTGTTAGCTTTTAAGGTCACTGCAAAGAGCCCTTTGGTAAAGAGTGACATGCTTTCCAGAGCTTATTGTCTGCACTTACAGTATCTGATAGCCAGCAGCACAGCTCGGTGTGCTGCTTAAACCCAAACTCTTCCTTGCCTCATTTTCAGGTTAGCAGAGTCAGGCAGGTCAGGGAGGAAGTGACAGCACTCACACAGGTTTTATTCCCTGGGTTCCCCCACACACACACACTTTGTTTTCCTTCCTCTTTTTCTGTTCTTATTCTTTGGTCCTACACTGAAGGGGTTGGGGCACATCCCTTTAAAGATTAATTCAGTATTTTGCAATGCCAGGTAATACATAAACAAACAAACTATGTACAGTTCTGTTATTTTTTACCTTTGAAATTTCACCCATCTATCCCTAGAGGAGATGGCAGCATCTGTCTGAGGGAGAGAGGGTGGGAGGGTGATTGTGTCTGCAAGGGGTGGTGTGTGTATGTGTGTCTTCACATAGGTATCTGCACTTTGTGTGTGTGTATGTGTGTGTGTATTTTCCATATTTATCGCATTTTGGTACATTAGAGCATTTAGTACTTTGGAAGGCACTCATCCAAACAGAGCTCCATGTAAATGCACTGTGTACAAGCCAAGAAAGAACGGCTCCAGGCTGATAGAAACCTCAGAAGTATGTTAAATCATAGTACTCAACTGTTCCTCATTAGAACTGTTCCTCATTTCTTCTTTTTTTTTTTCCTTCCACTTAAAAAAAAAAATAAAATAATTTTTCCTCAAAGCCACTTACTTCGATGCTGCACTCTAGGAGCATATTATGAATATTCAGATGGAAAATAGAGCACCATCTAATAACGTGGAACACAAAGGAGCCCTGAAATGTATTCAGCCTCTTATTTACATTGTTATGAGAGATATTGCATTATCAAACAATGGCTCCATTCCACACTGTATCCGTTACCCATCGCATTAGCCTCCTTGGGAACTTATTATTGATGACAAAAATGCATCTAATGAGAGACTGCAGACTCACTAAATGTATAGGTAAGCTATATTCCCTTTAAGAAAGATAGCCCTAGAGGAAAACAAAAAAAAAAAATCAAAGCCCAAGAGCTGATTTGTTCAGAAGTGCAACTGAGATGGGAAGAAAAGCAAACTTGGGGACCTTCCCCTCATTGCACACAATGATGTCATTAAGGTACATTAATCTCAAAAAAAATACATATACAGGGAAATGAAAACGTGACCTGCAGTGTGGAAGGCAAGAAAAAAAGCTTGAAAATATTCAGCAGGCAGAAATACACAGGCAACAAACATTTCAAGGGAAAGATAGTTGCCAGCAGGATTGATTTGAATACTCAAACTGGTGATTTATTTTTCATGCTTCTCATAAAAAGAAGATCCTTTTTCTCCCCTCTCCTCTCCTCTCCCCTGCTCGTTCCCACACGGTAGAAAGGATGGGATGAGGCTTGCCGTGCCCATTGAGCAATGGCTGCCCTTTCACAGACACCACAAATGAATGCAGGATGCTGGATAGACCAATTCAAACACTTTACTAGGAGTATATCAAAAAAATGGGGTAAGCCACATTCTTTGCATTTGTAACAGAAGAAAGGGAAAAAGGACAATTTCATTAAAAGTCCAGCCTCTGTAAAGAGAATGTTAAACAGTTTCATACCCAAAATCCAGACTGCTTTGAATGCAAGTCCTGCTTTGCCCTTAACTGAAATGAAATTTCACAAATCCAGCTGTACATAGAGAAAGGAAATGAAAGACAAAATATTTACTCATGGACTCAATAGTCTCCTTTTTAAAAAGAAGGGGGTTAACTATCGATTTTTTTAACAATATAAATTTAGCATATTTCACATGATCCATTACATTTCTCTAGAACCATTAAGATGCAGTTTACATGATTTATTCAGAATAAGGTCCACTCTTAGCTATGTTTAAGTCTCCTATTTGTTATTTAACATGTGTTTAATGTTTTCTGTCCCTGCTGTGCACAGCTGTAAGCCGCTATTTTTTGGCAATTTTTGTGACTGTTAAGTGATTTGTGTCTTTGAATCTCACCTTTCTATTCTATGGCCTGCTGTTTTGATTTTTTTCTAAACTTTAAGAAATAAGTTACACTGTGTTATGACCTTTACTTCACTTCAAGGAAGTATACATGAAGTCTAAAAGGGCCATAAAAAAATCATAGCAGGTATCCTTATGGGGTAGATACAAAGAGGCATATATATATATATATATATATATATAATTGATTTAGCATTTTGTGACACTGTAATTCAAAGCAGCATAAGAAAAACCTTCTAAAAATCCAGTAATGGCATAGGAACTACTAATTGAGTTCTGGCAAACAGTTCACTCACCATTTGCAGTTTAGGCATATGAATCCTCCATGGCAGGGAATCTTCCATGTTATATATTTTCATTAAGATTACTTCAACTGATCTCAATTAGAGGAAATCTGACTGGAAAAAAAAGAAGTTTTTATTGTACAATATGGTTAAAATATCCTATTTACTTTTACAGTCACAAAGCAAACAGTTTTCTTTATGTTTGGCATGGGTTAAACCATTACAATGTTGAAGTGCAATAGTGCAGTTGTGGGGAGTTTTGTAGCAAAAGAATGGTCATGGCATAAGGATCCTGGTATTCCAATTGGTTTCCTGAACACAAAGCTTTTGAAAGCAATAAAAATGCAGGATGGCAAAGCACGGCAGCTATGGCAATGCCACTGGATTGCTTTGGTTTTGTTGTTTGGGGTTTTTTCTTCTTTTTTTTTTTTTTTTTCCTTGGTTTTGGTTTTGTATTAAACAGAAGATTACAAGACAAGCAATTGTGAAAATTTGCTGAAATGCAATAAATTTATCTCTAGCCAGAGGATCTTTGTTATAAACCCCACACCCTGCACAGAGAGCCCGCTTATCTGGGTGCTGCAGCCACTCCAGGACCTCCCAGTGCCTGTCTGAAGTCCATGCTGACTTCAGTGTGCCATATTGTGCTGAAGGGGTGCCAGGCATAGTGCTGATCCCCAGGCAGCCCTGTTCCCAGCCAGACCCAAGTCCAGACAGGTGCAATCCCCTGCACCTTTCCCCAAGGGGCAGAAGAAGCTGCTCAGGATTTGAGCCACAGTGGCTACATATCAGTGTGACATTAAGAGGCACTGCAAAAGGACTTAACCACCTAATACTACCCCCTATACCTCACACTCTTTCAGACTGGTGAAGCACTATACAGATGCATGAATACTGCAACCTAGTCTGCTTACTGCTTTTCATACCGAGGTCAGCAGCTGCACTGCCCTGCCCGCACTCAGCCTGCAGCCATCAACACAGCCTCCCTGGCATCCCGCGCCTTCTCAGCTGCTGTTTTTCCTTTGGCCACCCCGTGACTTTGAGGAAATGAATCAGTATTTCTCTTGCAAATTAGAATCTACGTATAATTCATGGGCAATGAATGTGCAATGTTCATATAATGATCTAAAAAGGCAGTTAGCAGTGCATAATGCATATGCTGGTACATATTCCCTTTTTATGTGGAGTAAAATGGGAGTGCTTTGTGGTGTGCTGAAATCTCAGAGATGCATGCCAGTGAGTCACTCTCTTTTTTAGAAGGTTCATATTCCACATCACCAGTAAATATAAGGAAAGTGAAAAACTGTTGGGTGTATTGGGGGTATTTGCTGTATCTCTTTATGACATCCCTGGATAGTTTCAGTGTCTATCAAACAGCTATTTTAATTGATAGGAGAGCATTTCCCTTTAACAATTTTAAGCAAATATAATAGACAAAACTGTCTGTGTCAATTTGAATACATTCACCTGTAAGCGACCAACTTAGTAACTTCATTTATCTGATTGTAATGAAAATGGAAAATGTACAGCTCTATGACTTAAAAAAAAAGTGAAATCTACCAGTTATTACTGTTTGATATATGTTCCCCATCCTTTTATAGGATCTATAAGAGAAAGCCATGTTGAAACACTTTAATGCAATGCCTTTAACTTATCTACACCACATTCAACTGACTGCACTGGGAAAATTGAATCTTTTCCTCACAATCTTCATGACATGAAAAATATATAATACAGTAAATGATTAATGCAGTTATAAACTATACCTGAGATAAGATTTAAGTATTCATATTTCTATCATGTTAATACAACACGATAAACCCATGAAGCAAACTTGACCACAGCATTTGTTATTCTGTCCAGTGTTCAATTATTCTTTGTCCAAATACAATTTAGGAGCTTGCTAGAATACATTCTCCGGGTACAAAGCACTATGTGCTACAGTGAGATAATCAAAGCAGTGGTCAGCAACTGTAGACCCCAATCCAGTAGATGTAGAACTGCAAAACCAAAGGGAGTCTAGAATATAACCACAGGGAGATTTTTTTTTTTGGTATGTCCAGCATATGACGTTTACATGTAAAAGCATTATTTTCCTTGCTTCTCCAACATATCACTTGAAGTTTTGTATTTTTAGGTAAACCTAAATTGGCATAATCACAGATGTGCTTAGTAACTACCAAAGCAATTTCCAACCACGTTGCTTTAATAACCAACCTCCTCTTCTAATTTGTGCAGTAAGGGTCAAATTCTGCCCGAGGGAAACATGTGTTTACAAGTCTGAATGATACCAAGAGAAAAATTGAGCCCACAGTGATGACCACTTTGATGGGCACTTTATTACAAGGATCTTATGCCTCCATGTAAATAATAATCAATTGTACTGTAGAAAGGCAGCATGCCTAGCAGGGAAAGCACAGAGCTAGGAGACAGGATGGGAAATCTCTGGGTCTCTCTTAGCCAGTAGCTTTACAGTAGGCTACCTAAATTTGCCCTTTTGCAAAATGAGGATAAAAATTTTCAAATATGTATTTATACCCTTGAATGAAAAGTGACATAATTTTGAAATTAGGTCAGATAGTAAATAAAATGATGAAGGCATTCTAGAAGTTTAACCCCAGTTTTGAGCAAGAGGTTGGATTAGATGTCGTCCAGAGAACCTTATCCAACCTAAATTACTCTATGCTTCAATGCCTGCAGCTCTTAGCAGCATTGGTTTTAAAATACCTGCCACTCCCATCCCTTGTCCCTCAACTCCAGACACTAACTCACCACCCATGGACATCCCAGATGTATCTAACGTTGTGGTGACCCACCTCAACCAGCCACGTAGGTGAGAATCTCCTCAGGCCCAGCTGAAAATTCCATTGAGTTTTCTGGAAGGTTGAAGGTTTCTCTTCTGGAATTGGTGGTAAAAGTGACAGGTTTCTTTAAGAGTTACTGGGGAAACAATGCTGAAGATGAGCAGAGTTTAATAATGGGGGGGGGGGGGAATTGTCAAAGCTTTCATTGAAAAATTAAATTGCCAAGAGTTTTTCTGGTTTATTTGCCCCCTACTCAGCTGTCAGCTGAAGAGCTTTTAATGAAAACACATTTTTGAAATTAGTATAGAAGCCAGCTGGGACAGCTAGGCAAGACCCTTTTCTAAACTAATCTCTTAGTGACTAAGGTTTAGATGGTCAAGCATTCAGGATGATCTGAGGTTTGCTTAGCTTTCAGAACAGTAGGTAAGCTTAATAGCCATATTTTAAATAACACTGCTAAACTACATCACGTTATAAATGTGCCCTGTAATCAAAAGGGGGGAAAAAAGCAAGAAGCTGACAGAATTAGAATAGAATGCAATACACCTCTCTGGGTGGAGTTCTTTTATTTTCCCAAAAGGAGCCACAAGCTCTTCTTTAATTAAAAAGGCCTTAAGAACACAAACAGTATATAAAAAAAAAAAAAAAGGCAGAAATTAAATACTTCCCACTACTTGTTTAAAATTTGAGTACACTGTAATGATTCTTTATTTCCATGACACTAATATATGGTCTCCGATCAGAACTTCTGCATGCAATAGTTACCAGCATTTCAAAGAAGAAATCCTATATAACTGTATATGTACCAGGATACTCACTGTTGCAGTGGTAATATTAGTAACAAGCCATTTTCAGAAAAGCTGACACAATTGGGCAGCCCTTGCAGACAGGCACCATTATTGCTCTGATAAAACACAGCACCATATGCAGCTGTTTAATCAGGTATTGACATAAGCGTTTGCCTCTATAGGCACTGCTCGTAACTCCATTTGCATTTTGGTGCATGCACTTTCATGTACATGTGGAAATCCAACTTGCAATAAATATTTCATTTCTTTCAAGCTATCCTGCTTTACTTCCATGCCTGTTGCAAAACTTCTAGAAACACAAATGGCTTCCCTTCATGAGCAAGATATGTCAAGGGCCTTCCTTTCAGCAACACGTTTACATTTCTCAGGTTTTCTATCTTGGTTTGTGCTAGTCTTAGTGGTGCAAACTCTTCAACACTTAATGTCCTCACAGCAATCTTACAACAATTTCAAAACATGCCTATGGTAATCCTATTATCACACAAGCTTGCAATGACAAAACAATCTCAGTGCCAGTCTTCACTGACCCTCTGGAAGGCAATACCATTCTAATGTGAGATTATACAGGTAAAATAAATTCAGTGAAAGCACACACTCTGTTTGAATGGTAATGCAATGGTAATGCTAATATGCCTGAAACTGCCCAGCAGGCTCTGTACTCATCCAGTGATGCCGCCCAACACCTTTGCTATGCAGTCCAGCTCTGTCACCTCCCCATCTGCAGCCAGCCAAGGCATCTTCCTCAGTGTCTGTGAAGAGTCCTTATCCTAAACCACTTTAAGCTTTCTACCAACACATTAATAACTAGTGTTTATTGTGCTTTTCCACACTCAAATTGGCAATGCAAAATCAGCACAGAATTCTGTAATTTAGTAATTAAAAGAGAGGAGAGGAATACATTAGTAGCCTCCATAAATGGGTATCCAGACATGCAGCTTTCTTAAAACTCTGGCCCTCACCTCTTCCTCCGTGCACAGAACAGACCCAAAGGTTGGGGACCCATTCAGCCACTTTGGTCAAGGATGCAGGGATCTTTCCTCAGGGAGAGATACTTCCCCAACTCTGATTTAGAGTTTTATCCATCTTAACACAGTTATCAGTACACAACATACAGTAAATTAACAGGGAGACTTGGGCACTGCTGAGGGAAGAGATTTTTGCAGGGCTGGCTTGCCACGTGAATGGGTGAGATGAGCCTCCAGACCAGCAGTGTGGTCATGGCAGTACTGGCACCCCTGGAGAACCACCTTGGCTTCTGGATGCTCTTTGTCAGTTGTGTAGGAAACCCAAGTGCATGGTGCAACATTTTGGCCAGTGAGGGGTGGAATCAATCTCACCCAGCATTAAATATGTAAAGTCAGGTATCTAGCCTGCATTAGTCACTAAGCTACATTTTTTTTTTTTTGTAGTCACTAGACACTATAAACCCAATTCATCTGGCCAATGCTAAAACTCTGTCTTAACACAAACCGTTCTGTTTCACTCCACTGACTTAGCTCAGACTTAATTGTCTAACTTCTAGACATCAAAGTCAAGGAATATGAATATTATCTACCCGATATTCCAAGGATGTCAAATTGCAATGAGCAAAAAATAAGGAGAGACTAGTCAAACTATTTCCCTTTTGATAATTAGGAACCGTAAGATGTTTACTTACAGAATATGCTTCTCAGAAATAACTTAAATAAATCTGTGAAGCTGTCAACTGTTGCAGATGTTTTGTATCTACATCTGTAGGGATTTCATAACACTTATTAAAAACCTTCACACATCTAGCTTGGGAAAGCCCTTATGGATGAAAAGGTGGTTTCCAGGGATAGTCTGCTCATTTCAAGCTTTTTCTAATGTTTTTGGGTTGGAAAGTACGATTTTTTGGATTTGAATCTGTGCTGTCTAGGTAGTCTTGAAGTAAACAGAGGAGAGTCCATAAACCTTAGGGAGATAATTGAGAAGGATCTGGCATTACTGTTGTCATATCTAGGATATGGAAGACCCCACAATCAGTCTTACAGGTAAGAGTTGTCTGAGAGATGGACTGAGAGACTCCAGGAGAGTTCCCTGTGTGTCACTAGCTCCCTCTGAAGGGAATTTAAATACCAGAGGTATTTAAGGAGAGTGGTTCAAGACTTGGCATATTCAAGTTTGTAAAGAACAGGCCAAACACAGTCCAAATTTCTCATAACACAATGATTCTCTTAGCCAAACAACACACAGCAGTAAGAGAAAAATCAAGGAAAGCTTTCTTATGTCACTGCTCTTACAAATGTCTCAAAGTGATTGACAGCATTCATATTCTCATTATGGCATCTGCAGATAATGAGGTATCTAGGCACAGGAATATCCACTGCTAGAGCATGCCAGGAATATTATCACTGACGTTTGAGCTAAAACATTGCAATTCCACACAATACCTCTACATCTTAGAAACGTCAAAACACAGCCAGATGCTGGAGCCATGGCTGCTGAAATCACATGGGTTAGCTGGTATCTCTTGGAAGAATTATTACAGATGTAAGGTATCTATTTAGCCAGTCAGAATTGTGAGTTTTAGTTCTGCAGATAGCAGCAGGCTCCTCCTGAATTTAAAAGCTCTTTCCCTTTCCTCCTTCTGAAATCTTCATAGTTTTCTATAAACAAGGTTCAAAAACCGTCTCAAGTGCTGTGAGAAATCTCTGAGTCAAGAAAGGAGTCTTATGTTTCTAAGCTAAATGGTAACTAAAACAACTCTGAGGGAAGGCCACAGATAACATTCAGTCTGAAACAGCTGCGAGATGATTCCGCAGCTGATGGCTTAGGTATAACTCTGCTACTGACCTAGTGGAGAGCTGACCTTTGGCACATCACTTTGCCACGGTGACGGTCTTCTGCCACTGGTGCACATCATTTAGTTAGTTGTCAGCCTTGGAGCCAAGAGTCCTTCATCCTGAGTCCGAGCTGGAGGGGAAGAGCAGGCAGACAGATATTAACCACTGCTTGTGACTGAACTGCAGGAGGTACCTACAGGTTCATCTTCTAAACGCAGTAAGGTGAAGAACAATGTTTGAAACCCAGAAATCAGGCACAGAAGCTCCTTTAAAATTCTGTTCTCAGGAGACATGGAGAAATGGCTAGGAAACAGTGCTGCCAGCATCAACAAGGCTGCTCCAAGTGTGCCAGGCCATGTGCTGCTTGCTGGGGACACCCACCAGGTCCCAGACACAGGGGCATTGAGTGAGCAAGCTGCTCTATCCTGCTACTATGAAAATGCTTTGAATACCTTACAAAAAATACTTACAAAAAATATCAATGGAGCAATGCTGGAAATTCGTGTCTTCTGCCCTTCCTTCCTCTACCCCTTCACAGCTGACTGTAGGGAAGAAGGCACTGCCAACACTGACTCCTCCTTTACCTTTGAGTTCTGTGAGATGTTGGTGCTGGGAGAGATATCTTAACCAACTACTACTTCCCCATTTCCACTGAGTATTTTTTTTACCTTGCAGGATTGCTGTGCCCTTTTCCAGTCTTTGAACACAGGTCTGGGATAGGTGGCCTTAGGATAAGGAGCAACCACTGAGTGTCCTTTAGAAGAGCAGCTGTCCTTAGCCTGAAAGAAAGCAAACAGGCCTCCACACATAACAGAAAGAGAGAAGGTCACATCTTCATATGTCTTTGGACATTACAACTGCTTTTTCCCTCCCACTGTGCTTCCACTGTTTGACCCTTGTCCCAGCTAAAAGCACAAAACGTGTTAGGTTCAAACTAATATTCTCAGTCCTGCTGCTGCAACACTCAGCCTTGTAGTCATACCATCTGTGTGGGATGCCAATGAGCAAACACAGGGAGATGTGCAGAAGATCTTCATTTAAACCTAGAGAAGAGTATACACAGGGTCAACATACAGCACTTATTGGTATGCCTTCCTTCTAAAGAAATAGTTTTTCCAGTTGGATATCAAAATTTCAGTCAAATGCCCTGTAGAGAAGTGTTTAAAAAAATCACTGTAGTGAAAAATAAGTTGGTACAACAGCTGAGACTGATATCTATTCCTCAGCATTGCCCATAAGCTAAACTGCAGCAGGTGTACTGAAAAGAAAATGTACACCAGTACACCAGATTAGGGTTTGTACTCATTTAAAAGATTTCTTCCCAAAAAGTCCATCTTAAAATATTCTAAACCTTTGCTAACTAACAATCTAAGAGAATCTCACAGCAACAGGTTATTAAATCCACGTGATATTACAAGCCCAAATTTCTAAGTTATTTTTATGCCAAAAATCTGAAAAAGAAAAAAAAAAAAATCAGAAAGTGTCCTAGACAAAAACTACAGATGAATTTATAATGTTAAGGAAATCAAAGCAATGTACTCTGACAGATCACACAACATACAGTATTTTGCTAAACGCTAAATAAGCCTTCCTTAATTATGACAAGAAGAAGGTCTGATAGTTAGGACACCTTGTGAAACGTGAGAAGTTTTAGTTCAATGGTGTTGTTCCACTACACCCTCAGATTGTGACTTGTCATGCTGTTTACCCTTCATTTCCCATCTGTAAAATGCAAACGTGTCTCTTCACACTCTCTTGGCCCAGCTGCTCTAATGAGGCAGTGGCCGTGCTCCTGCACACAGCACAGCAGTTTCTGGTGTTGGTGGGGTCTCCATGTCTGGCTGTAATGCAGAAGATAGATAATAAAATGAGGGAGTAATTTTTTTCAGAGTTACAAGATAATTCAGTCAAATAAATACCAGAATCATTAATCAATTACATTTCTACCACCAGCCTGGAAAGGTACTATACTTCTGTTAGAATCTGGTCTTATGAAAATAATAAATCCTCTGTTTTCATAAAGGGCTTTTTTTACTTCCTCCACATTCTTAGAGATTTCTCATTATGCTTTGCGACCAAGCAGCACACTAAATGTTGAGCCTTTTCTTCAGGTTGTAGCTAAAAGGGAAGAAAATAATGATGTCTCATAATGACAGCTGTCAGAGGGATTCGTGGGGATCAAAAAGCTTTCTGGAAAATCCAGTGTACAAAACACTTGACCCGGTTGTCAATACAGCTGCTTGGCCCAGTCACTACCTCGTGCACCAGGAACCTGCTCCTGTGCTGGCTGATGCAGAAGCAGCATGGGACAGGCAGTGAGAGACAGAGCAGGGCAGCTGCAAATGAAGCTCACCCTAGGGAGGGTTACAACTAGATAAAGTTTTCAACAATAAGATTCCAGAGACTGCTGACTGGAGAAAAGCTCAATATTTTAGTCTCAGTACAAATTTGCTTCAATCTTATACAACTCCCATGCAGCAGCATCCACAGCTGCATGCTGTAAACAACAAACAAATCTATTTCCATCAGCCCTGCTGATGCCATGAGAAAAGTGCCTGAGCATAAGACATGCACAGATGTAGAGTCTCACCTGAGCCTAGTGCTGCCCTCCATTTGGCCCCTCTAACTTAATATCGTTGTTACAAAGCTATTGGTCTCCTGGTAGCGAGCTGGCTCAATGCAGAGCCTCTTCTTCCAGCTAATCTGACAACTCCGATCCAAGAAGCATCAAGGGCCCAATTAAGAAGACACATCTTATCAAGGAGCTTATTTTGCATAACAGAATACAAATGACGAATAAAAATTTAATGTTTAATAACTTAGTACAAAGAGGGCTGTTGATATAGAATGCCTGGAATTTTTATGGCGGCTGTCAGACTTGTGATAAAACTGTTATATAGGAACACTTGGCAAAAAACAGCGTAGAATTTTTCAGTAATGGTGTGTGCATGATATTGCATTAATTCTTGATAGGAAAGTAACTGTAAGCCTGGGAATCAGCCAGTTTGAGTTTCACTGTAAGATTTTTTTTTTTTTTTGGTGGTTTGGGGTTTTTTTTTTTGAAGGACATCTATATACATTTTAATGAAGAGTTAGCTGAAAGGACAGTTGCTATTTCATGAATGCGTTTCTGTGTTTGCAGAAGTACAGAAATTATGGGCAAAGCATCATAAACCCTTCTGAGCTTAGAATAACTTTGCCAGAATCAGTGATGTGGCTTGCAGTTAGCTGGTAACCATCACTAATGGACGGTAGGGAGTAAACTTAAAGAGGAAGGAGAGGTTATCTGTAAGGCTTTGCCCTTGCTGGATAGGGGCATTTCTTCAATTTACTTACAGTGTATGGAATAGTTGGACACGGATATAGCTCTTTCCTGCCTTTGAAGATCATAATCTGGAGGAAAGCTTGACTTGAGTTTGTTCTTACAATTGAAATTTATACAGTAAAAGTTCTTCACACTAATAAAAAAAAAAATTAAATTGTGCTTTAAATTCCGATACAAAAGCAGTTCTTCAAACTGGTATGCATTGTACAAACAAGGAATTATTACAACCTCTGTAACTAGAATGTTCTGTAAAATACATCAATACCAAACAGAAAATTAAAAAAAAAAAATAGAAAAAGTTCAGATTTTCATTTAGCCATTTTCGTAAAGCTGATAATCTTGCAGGGGTTTGAAATGTTTGCACCACATGCTGTTGAATTTGCCATATATCTCAAGAATTTTTGTAAAAAAAAAAAAAACCTTTAAAAAAATCTAACTTAGTGTAGAAATTAAGTCATCTTTACCAATGCACTTAGAATAAAGTGTCCATTAAATAATACTAAACTGATGCTGAACTCTTTTAGAAGTACATATCACATCTATATGAATACTAAATGAATTTCTTTTTCATTCGATTCTATTGTATTAGTGTTATTACAATGAATACTAAATGGATTCCTAATGACTGGATACTTAAAATAAAGTGTTACCCCTTTACAACAGTCATCAAACTTTAAGGACAAATTGAGTCTTAAATAAAAAAATAAATTTTAAAAAAAGAGTTGAATTGTATGGCTCAGAATATTGAAAGGTATAATTTATCTGAAGATACAGTTTCATATTAGAATTAATACTACAGGAGTGGACCCTTATACAGAGGATTTGTTGGAGAAATAAAATCTATCAGTAAGAGTTTCATTGTTCCATCATTATGAACTCATTTGGTATTCACTGTAATAGCACTGATCGTAATGAATTTGTTTGATATTCATGTGGCTCTCACATGCATTAACATAGGCTTTCTGTTGTAATTCAACATCCAACAAGCATTAGTTAATGCAGATTTTTGGATTAAGCATGGGCCAGTATTCTGCAGCTGGAGTTTCCTTCCGGTTTATAAGCAGTTAAAGGACATTTTTATCTGCCTAATTCCTGGCTCTTTTTTCTTTTTTTTTTTTTTTCTCTGAAACATTATTTTTAAGCTGGAAGGTCTCCTAAAAGATCCCACAATGCCATTTCATATGAATATAGGTGCGTGCCATCTTATTTCTCAGGCAACAATCCAGAAAGCCAGAATTTTATCACCTAGGCACATTACCTCATTATCCCCTTGGCAATAGTCGCTTTGGCAGAGCCTGGAGCCAGCAGGGGACTAAGGGAGCAAGAAATTCTGACTCCTGGTATTAAATGGATTTTGTTGCTTTAAGTTCAGAAACGCCAATACTTTCCTAGTATTGGATAATATTTATTTGGCAAAATGAACTCCTGCCCTTGCAATATCTTCCTCAGAGGAAATAACTCCCTGGCAAAAAGCAGGGTAAATCTTTGGAACTCAGCCAGGTTTTCAGCAGGTTTGACTCTCAAAATTTTTCAGGCATTCCTCAGTCAAAGCTTGCCTAATGCAGGCTCTGGTGTGATTCAGCCTCAGTCAGGGTGTTGGACTCTGTTTCCCCATTGTGTCTCATGGTAATTATTCCTATTATATCTTCAAGAGATTATAGATGAGCGATAGATGAACTGCAATGACTATTAACAAGAATTATGGCAATCTTTATGCATAAGTGTTCAAAACACCAGGGGCCACATGCTCAGGTAATATACATGGATTTAGATCATGTAATCAATTCGACTGCAGTAATTGATAACATGAAATTATGGAGTCAGGTGATCTCCTGACACTATCAGCACTGCTGCTGCAACCCAAAATGTTTTCTAAATACTGTTCCCATTTCATTTCAGAGTCTCACAGAGGTTTTCCTTGGGTTTTCCTCATTGCATTACACAAAGAATTTCTTCCTCCAACACAATGCCACTTTCTTCTATCCTTCTCCACATGACAACCTCCAATTAAAATACTGAGTTTCAGTCTTCCTTGGTGCATGGGGCTCTTCTCCTTTGTGGGTTGAGAAGTGAGGAAGCCTGGAGGGCTCCAGCATAGACCTGCTGGCTCCCAGAAATCTTCAAGAGATCTACATACCATTTTCAGAAATATCCAGTTAAGCTGACCTTGGTATTTGGGAAAAGAGAGGCCCCCTACCAGCTCTCTTTTGGAAGATGAGGTGGGCCTGCAGCAGGCTCCTCAGCCCACTCTCTTTTTTGGCAAGACATCAACAGAGCCTGCTGCTGTTCAACCCAGAGATGGAACATCTGTTATGACTGTACAAGATGCACAAAATGGCCAGAATCAGTCAAACTGGGAGTACAACTAGGAAAATACGTGCATTAAGTACAGCGAGGGATAGGTTTTTACCTTCCCTGCCTGGTAGCAGGACACAGCCCTTTCCACCTAGGGAATTGCTTTATAGGGGTGGAGGCAGCAACAAAGCTGACCCTTGGAGAAGATCAAGATGGGTTACAGGAAGAGAGGAGTAGCAGCATTCCACCAGGTGGGAAAGACTGGAAAATAAGGAAGACTTGCCCTGGATGATTTGTCTGAGACAGTCTCCAGCCCCATTATTTCAGAAAGTCAAGGTCTAGTTCAACCATGCAGCAGTGCTCACAATGATGGACTGCTCTGACCAGTAATGGCTGTAAAGGGGCCTCTTTCCTTACCATTTAGCTTCCCTTTTGACTTGCAGGCAGGGCAAAATCTGTTAGAACTCTTGGAGGCCCTGCTAGATGTAAATACTGTTTAATTTATTTGATTTATGATATAATTGCACCACTGTGCTTGAGGGTTTAAGGGAATTCCATTTCCAAAGTTCCGTCCCAAAAGGGATTTCAGGTAAAACTTTGTTGGAGGATGTGGTGTTGCACCAGCCAGTGCAAGAGAAGTGTCTGCTTGTGATACACCAGCCTGCAGGTCACTCATCTAACTGTAGACTCGTTTGCCATTTGAGCAAAGACATTTAGGTGCATAATTAATTATTCCTTTTACCTATAAATATTGGTTTACATAGACAAATTTGAGGCTCAGCTGCATTAGAAAATGCACCTGTTTAGGTTTTTTAGCACCGACACTGTGTTTAGGATAGAGAGCTGTCTCACAGGACTGTGGAAAAAAATATGTATTTTTTCTTTGTATTTGCCTTAGAAAGGACTAAATCAGTTGATTTTTTCACTAAGCCAAAACTAAGGAAGATCATTTTTTCCCTGAGTTTCTAAAGAAAACGTATTTTCTAATGTTCTAGTATAAAGTATGCTGGTAATTGACTGATATATGTGAATTAATGTCTTACAGTATCGAAGCACAGAGAAAGGATGTAAGTAGCCACCTGCTTTATAGAATGTTTCATGACCAAGCACAAAGTTTGGCTGCATTTAATGGAAAAAAAATAATGGTGGAGAATGTTGCCTGGCCACTGCAGGATACCTGTGATAATGTGCTTGCATTACTTCACAGTTAAACTAAAGCAAACGTATGTCACTGCTCTGTGTGCCATAACACCTGGGCACAATAGAATGAATTCATGGACTGCGCACCCATAAATCTTCATTTCCTAGTTTTGTGGGTTTGTCAGGCCTTTAAAGTTATTTAACACGCTTTTTGCAGTGATAGATAGGTACTGAGAGTGTTATAAATACTAACTTGTGTCTGAAAGTTAGGCTGTGAAGCTATCACCCAGGCTTATGGTGTCTGTGATTTTATATCCAGCTAACAAGTCACTTTCATGAGTCGGGACATCATCTGGAGTCTATGAATGTGTAAGAACCAACAGTTACTGTATATATGTTAGGTGCTGCTTGATTCATTCTTACAACATTTCTTTTTTTTTTTTTTTTTTTTTTTGGGGGGGGGGGGAAAGGGGAAATAAAAGAATAAAAGCATAGTAAGTGTTTCTTGCTTTAGTTTTACACTGAAGACCGTAGCTCTTACTAGTGTCTGGCCTCTCAGGAATTCGTAATGAAAACGAATGTTCATTTTTTCCTTTAAAAGTGTCTCAAGCTAAATGATACTGACGCTTTCAATTTTTAACATCATAATCAATAAAGGCTGCTTATGCACACTTTGCAAAACCATCAGTTTAGAAGTTTGAAAAAAAAAATCTGCATATGGCTGCAGCTTGCTGACTGCAAAGCTCTAGCACTAAATCTTCTGAGTTAAAGTTTTACTGGTGTGTTATGAGTAAAAATGCCTTGTCAGCCATCTGCCAGTTTTTCTCCTAACATCCATATTTTCAACCCTTGCTAAACATTGGGAGCATTTGGCCACAAGAGGCCAGCTCTACAATTAAACAGCAGAGTTCTGCTGCAGAAGCAAGGGCATGTCAAAATAGAACTGTCTGTTATTAATTTTAAAAGTCCATAAAGGAAAGCTATGACCCTGTCAGGGTGATGGACTGGTAGTTAAATGTATTATAAACTGTTAACTCTCAGAGACACAAAAGAAAAGGAAAAGGAAAACAATGCAGCAGTGTCAAAAGCTTCAATAAATGCTAATCATGGCAGATTAATCAGCCTCTAATTCCACTGATCCAAAAAGGTTAGAGAGTCAATTGTGTAAAATTAGCTCTTTCTCATGTGTCCCTTTGCATTTGGAGAATCTGTCTGTTCATTTGCATCTTTTGCCAATGTTTACGAAGAATTCAGTTCATTAGCTTTTAAACATAAAATCAGACACTGGAAGGGGGATTCATTGCCTTTTCCTGCTTAAAGTAGTACTTAAAGCAAATAGCGTTGCTGCAGTGTACATTTATAGATTCTATCAAGCAGCATTAATTACTGCATGTCTTATATCCAGAAACCCTATTTTTATACGAAAAGTTTTCATGTGAAGTGTTCTGTTTAGTGTTGTAAGGAGGACTTTTTTGATGGGTTGAGATAAAATGCTTAATCATAAGATTGAAATGAGACGAATGGCAAAGTGGAGCTGTTAGACCTTAATAGAGTACTTGCTACAAAGAGCTCCCTGAAGTGTGTGCACTATCTGCTTTGGGAAATACCTGCTTTAACCTGCATTTGAAAATCCTGCAACTTGCCAAAGAGAATGGCAGTTCAAATGAATGACTATGCAGAACACAAGAGAGCCTGAGGAGGGGTTGTTTAATGGCAACTAAAGCAGGAGAAGAGAAGATGTATTAGCTGGTGCTGTTTGAAGTGTTCCTAACTGAACTCAGGATCAGACAGGACTCACCTGCTTTCCTCACAAAGCCAGTGTTCAGACAGGATTCATTCATCATCTGAGGACGTCTGACTGCAGGACTGAGTTTTGAGGACTCACACTGCTATGGCTCAAGTTACTTGGGGAGCACCAAAGAGCTAAGAAGCACTGAAATAGAGACCCTAATTTCATAACACACCTGCAAAATTTACCAACAATGGCTTCCCTTTTGAAGAAAGTATTCATGGTCAGCTGAGGGGAACCTCAAAGGAGTACATCTATATGCATTCTCTACTAATGCTTAGTTTGCTTGGACTGCCTCCAATGTCATGGCATTGTGACTGACTTCTCATTTCTCTGGACACACACACAAAAAGTTTCTTCCCCATACCAAACAGATCACATAATTTAACAGAAATGTAGGAACTTCCCACACATTTGCTCCCACACAATGTCTGGAAGCATGTTTGCATTTTTGCCAGAGCCCTAACTGAGAGCCACTTACCTGAACGTGGGCAGGAAGGTGAAGATCTTTTAATCATCATCATCAGTTGCCATCAGAAGGCCTCCATGGGTAGGTCAGGGCTTCCTCCTCAGGGGAACATCCAGGGAGGTCTCCATGTCACCTGCACAAAGAGAAGAAGCAAAATTCGATTCCTACCACCTTTCCACAGAGACTGGTCCCTGACTGTGAAATCCCACAGCAACTGAGGAATGACACCAATCTCTCTGTGGTAAGCACAAGGTATTGCCTTTGGTTTGGCCCTCTCTGACATAAATGCATAGCAGTGTACCCATACTTTATTAAAAAGTTTCAAAGCAGAACACTCCCTTAGCAGATGCATAGTGGAAGAGCATAAGAGAACAAACAGGAGCCAGATGTTTGCCCCATTCCTTCAATGACTACTGAAGGGAGCTCTGTAGAGACTGGAGCCACAGGAGGTGTCATGGTGTATCACTGCCCAATACTGTCACAAGCACACAGGGATGGTAAACATCTCTTTCACCTCGAATAGCACTGCTTGGCCCAGTCTCACACAGTATCTGTCTGGGTTGCCAAGACTCAGCCCACTCTCTGGAGTGTAGCAAGTCTTGGGACATCTATTATGTAGAGAAATAGGATAAAATACCTGTATGAAGAATTACATCACCTTGGGCAGGGCTGGGGGGATGCCCTACTTTGTTAAAAAATAATTTGGATAGCTGTATACCATGTTTCAGTGCTTTTTGATCAAAGGCTCTTTACTGGGACTTCATATGTTTGCTCCTTGTTGGAGCCAAGTTGAAGTCCCACATTTTCTCAAGAAATACTCTTGTTTTGAGGTAAGTTTTATATCTGGACATCCTCAGTCCAAAACCTGAAACTGAACAGTAAGAGACCTTTACCAGAAGAGAAAACACAGTTAAGCACGTTCCCTAAGAGTACTCCTTGGCTCTGATTTTAAAAAATTGCTCATGAGGAATCTAGCTTAAAATATGAAAATATAATGTGAAGTTTAAAAGATAATTATGAGGTGATAAAACAGAAAACCACAAAAATTATTTTAAAGAGAATGTAAAATATATATGGCACATTGCAAGGGATGGACTGTCAGCAGTATTTCTTTGTGTGTGTATCTTTCGTATTGCAATGAATTGTGCAACAGCAAGATTTGAATATTCTGAATCTGCCATCTCCCTCTTCTGTCAATCAGATTCTTCCAATTTTGAACATGCCAGGATGAACTATGTTGACTTCTTTGGCACAAGAAAGTGAATCCAGTGAAATTCATATATTCAATGGTTTCATGAAAATGAGAAAAGTCTGTCTATTTGCTAGAACAGCTTTGGGCTAGTTTTGAATGGCTGCATTTCATCTCTGCATTTTGCCTCCCCACAACTGTTATGATGTGAAAAGTGCCCAAGGCCAGGGGCTTGTAGGCCCAAGTCCACCAAAATTAATTGTAATTGGGGGAAAAAAGGCCTTTTGCCTAAGCCAGTCATATTATACTGCCCCATCTGACCACTTCTTTTCCATTGATGGATATAGTTTATACTACCAAGCAATTTCTTTTTTAGCAAGTGAAGCTAATTTAATGTCACCCAAAAATATATCAGGCAGCTTCTGGCATCTATTCCTGTCTCAGAAATGCTCTAAATGCTCAGGCATAGCTAAGTTGTGCAGCATACAATTGCTCTTGCTTCTGAATAGTTTTTGCTTTAATAATAGCAATGGACAAGTTTAAGTCCTTCTCTTTTTGACAGAATGGAGTGGATAATTTCCTACTGTAGATATGCTTCCACAACCACCTTCTCCTGCACTGAAATGTGATTGTGTGCAGGTTGCAGAGAGCAGAAAAATTCTGTAATTTCAACCATTTTTTTTTCTGGCATTCTGCCATCTTAAGTTGTCACGAGACCAATCACAGAAAAGTGGAGTTACTACTACAGAGCAACACACTCACACTCCAAACTTCCCTAAAGTTTTATGATGACCAGATTAACAAGGGTGGTATTTGCCCTGTTAAGAACTGAAAAAAGCTCAGCTCCACTTTTCAAAAGGACTAATGCTGAGCTCAGCTTTGTTAAGAAGGTCCCCCAACCAAATGCACACTTACAGGTACTTCATCCTTCCCACGGCAGTAAAGTAGATTATCCTGGTAACAGTAAGGCTTTGCTCTGATAAGCCTAGATTCAGCAGAAACTTCTTGAACTGGTGTAGTTGAGGATAGCAATAAGTCCTCAGATCTCCAGCTTCTGTTGGTAACTGGGTTTTCATCTGTCAAGAAGATTTGCAAAGTCTTAAGACTATTAAGAATTCAGAGTGAAGCAGGATCATGTCCAGTCTGAACAGAGTGCTGCAGGAAGTGGGGAGAGCAATTCAAGAGGTCCCATGTTTCTTTTATGGGCCAGTACGACCAAGCATGGTATGAAGGGAAAAAATTTTAATGCTAATGGAATAAGCCTTCAGCTAAGACGTAAACCAGAGTTCCTGGTTGTTTTCTCTGTGCATCAGCCTTCTAGACACTTTACAGCTCCTCTCTGCCTACCTACATTTTCAACTGCCTATGATACTGCTTATTTTCTGATCTAAACTATTCAGTAACATTCTTTTTCATTATTAAAAGAGCAGCTTCATGTTAGTGGTGGGTGAACAGAGCGCTCCTACCTTTCAAAGACTTATTAGACTGACTTAGTTAAACTTTACAAACACACTATAAGCCCAAGAACATTTTTTAAGGTGCAGAGATACAGGGGAAAATGATGAAGTGAACAATTTGAGTGACAGTCACTAAGAACACTTTGTTAATCAGACACAGGGTCCAGTTTCCTTTACTACATAGCACAAAGTGGTCACAAATCATTTTTGCAATGGTAGCATTAGTGCTCAGCTTACATTGACCAGTATAATAGATCAAGGCCCGGATAACCAGCATCGCACCTCTCTCACAGGCAGCCGCTGTCACCCTGTCCTTTCCAACGGGCAATAGTCCAATCCAACACAACTGTAACCATGCCCTCTTCTCTCTCCAGCAAACATTCAAGCAGGCTGATCTGAAAGGGTGATATCTGAAAGAGGCTTGCATTCAAATCCATATGCAGATACTGTCTCTGGACCCTCTTTCTAAACCAAACCTTGCCTGGAAATCTCAGGCTATTTCAAATTTGGCAGTAAAGCAATGCTCTGGTTTAAATTGGAGGCTTAATCTTCCCATGTTTCTCTCTTATCTAGTGGAAAATACTGCAATAAGAGAAGAAAAATCTCCCAGAAACCCTTCTTTTTACACAGATGAGGAACAGCAAATCATAAGCAGGTTCTCTGAACGCTCAGCTATATGAATATATATTTCATTGCCAACTAAAACTACAGGAATAGGAAAATATTACTGTGAAAATACTGCCTGTAATGAGAGGACTTGTTGTCACATTTGGTAAGACATCATCTATCTTTTATCTGCTATTAGCGAATTATATCAATTTGCCATTCATGTTGCTGTGTTTCCCATAGAAATGCACACAAACATTCCTTAATATTAAATCCCAGGTAAAGAAAGCTCTCTCTTCTGGATGTCACAAGCTTCCAATAACATAAGGAATCTCCTCTGAGTTCTACTGTTCTTATTTCCCCAAATATGCAAAATTCTCAGAAAAATCTCTCTCCTTGATTACATCCCAATGAAACTATGTTGACTTACACTTGCAAAAGACCTAGATAGTCTGTTTTCTATCCTTTCATTACCTTCCCACCTTTCTGAATGGGCTGTTTCTTTGTCTAGGTTATTTGTCCCCTAGCCATAAGGTGCTGCCTTATAAAGAGGGAGGTGTTTTTACATTAGACTCAGTGCTGGATGATTTCTTTCTTTGTCTGCAGCCACAACATCCTCTTGTTCACACAGAAATAAAAAGCCACAAAGGGTATGGATTATGCGATGCCTTTCCTGTAACATTTAATAATCACAGTAAAACACTGACATATATTGCTGTCTACTTACAAATCTCTGTTTTCTGTAGAAATTACAGCTTTACTGTTTAAGTCACCTGAATAACCTGTTTTATACATCTGAAGAGCATAATAAAACAACTCATCCTGACTAGATGAATATCCTCTTGTGAACTTAATGCATGAGGTCCAGATTCTGCTACGTTTCACTTATGTCACTCTCGGATAATTCATCCTTATTTACAAATGGCATAAAACAAGGCCTGCATTATTCTCCTAAACTGACTGAGCCTAGATGTTCACAAATACACTTAGAGTGAGCCATACTTCCAAGGTTTTGTCTCAGGGATAATGTCTTCCCCTTCACCATCAGCAAGATGACTCAAATTTCCCAACAACAAACACCTTCATCCTCTCCCACCTACACCCAGAAAACAACATTGCAGCAGCATTGCAGCTGCAATTGCTTTCCTGGGAAAGAAGCATTTGGGAAGGATTTAATGTATTTCTAACTGTCTTCCAGTGCAGTTTAGCAGCTGGAAGCCAAGCACAGAGAAAGAGCAAAGGGTTTATTGTGGGTTACTGCACTTCACATCTTTTTCCATTGACTTTGAGTGGGAAAACAGCACTCCCATAAATGCCATTTATAACCGGAATGGACAGAACAGTGTCCTGCACAGCAGGATCTGATCCCTGTCTTTGGTCTTGGCCCACGATTTATTTAAACAGGACTAATTCCATGTTCCACACCTTAAGAACTACAGACAACTGGAAGCTGACAAGTATTTGACAAGCCTGCTTTGGACAGGTACTGGTTAACTCTCTTTTCCTGTCAGTTGGGGAAGATGCCTGATTGGAAAATAAAGGCATTTGGGGGGAAAAGAAAAAAAAAAAAGAAAAAGAAAAAAAAAAGAAGAAAAAAAGGTACTTTTCCTTTCCTCTGTTTCCTTTAGAAACAAAACACAAAAAGAAAATCTTAACATTTGACAATCTACACATTTCTTTTTATAAAACAAATAATAAAAATGAAGCTTTTTAGCTTTGTGATGATGATTACCAAGAAACTCCAACAATGCTGAACAGTTATGTGTTTGTTGGAAATCTGCATCCCTATTATAAAACTCTTCCCACCAAAGCTTTTAAATTAACATTACTTTTGAAGCCTAGCCTAGAACATCAAAAACAAATCAAAGTTCAAGTGTGCAGTGATTCCCATTGGGAAAAGAGATTCATTTACAGATGCTGGGTGATTTTTTTGTGACAGTAGGGAAGACATTTGTTTTCATAGAAGAAGAGAAGCCCAATTCTAAACCATGGCCTATTTGTATCTGGCTGTGGTTTCTGCACTGAAAAATTGCTAATCTTCACTGAAATTAAGTCAAACATTGTTATTGTTTTCTCAGCCTCATGTATTCTTAGCAGAGTCTAAGCTCTGCTCTGAATTGCACTGTATTGTTTGTCTGAGTGGGGGCAGGTTATCCTGTGGTGTGCACTAGGGCACTGTGCCTATAGTGTGAACAGTTGTACAGCCTCCCATGTGACCAAGCACATCAAAGGTTTCCTCTCGATTCCAGCATGGGAGCCTAAACAATGGACTTAAAGAAACAGAACAGTTTAAGGCTACACTCGAGTTTCCTTTTCATGTATTGTAATTAACAAATAATATCAAGCTGCCCACTTGGAAAGGCAGCATAATAATAATATATTTTGAATAGCTAAGAGCTTTGTTGCTGTTAATATTGTTGTTGCTGTTATTATTATTACATTTTCTCTTAAGCTTTTTATTAGCTCCATGATAATTCCCAAAGATGACTTTATTCCTTTAATAGCACTTTAAAAAAAAATAAAAATCCAGCTAATATTTAGTAATTCCCCAGTTTCCCCCAAATAGACATTGAAACTATAAAGTGTTTCTAAATATCCTGAGAATTTTCTAAATAGGTTTTGTAAAATTCCCACAACCTTTCACTAACCACCAAGCTCTTATTATCTAAAGAGGCTTCCAGGGAGGTGTTTGTAGGTAATTACCCAAGAATTAATCATAGGCTTAACATAAAAGGCAAAATATAATAAATAATCAAGTTCTTACATACGCAAATCATTGTGAGGTATGTTACCAATTTTCATAGAGGGGCCACTGTCAGGAATGCAATTTCATCTATCCAATTAGCAGGTTTTGCTGCATTATAAATCTGTCACTGCTTTCTTTGCACCAAACAGCTGCTTATGCAAGTAACTGTGTGAAACTCTATTAAAAACCACAGGTCTGTATAAAGGAGGTTTAGAAAAAAACAAATTCCTAATAAAGCTACCTTAGATCTGTTTGGTTTGGGAGGCTGTGGCCAAGAAGCAGTTAAAATTATTAGGAAGGGAATTCCATCATGCTATTAATGTCCTGCAATTCAGCTGTGACTGTGTTCTGTTCACTTGGTTTTCCTCTTCAAGTGCTGCTCTGTTTTTAAAGCCGCTTTGAAGGAATGCTCTCCAGTGGACTGCCGCCTGTCACTGCTCCCTGTCATGTGTCCGATAATTAAAATCTGACTGATTTACTGACTGGCATCAACCACCACAGCTCAAGAGTTAGAAGATGTTCATCCTTCCCAAGGCTAAATTTACTTGGTGAAAAGGGGCTGCTTGCTTCCAGCCTGAGCTGTCATTCAGCTGCCGTGGAAACCATAAAGATAGCTAACAGAGCCCCAGCCAGCAGTCTTTAGTTTATTTTATTCTAATATTTATTGCCACCCAGAAAATGAACATAATACAGACAAGTTAGTGAGAGCACTGCACTAGTGATTTGTGAGGCTGGTGTGGAGTGAGAGCAAAACAGTCCTGCAGCATTAAAATAAAATAGAACAGTGATGTTTCCCAAAAGTATGGCAGGGCTGTAGCTGTGTTTATTTTAACCCTAATGGGGTGCAATTTATTATTACATTTTAAGTAGATGCACTCTTGGAAAAGGGTAGTTGGGGGGGGTATGTATTTTTTTCCCCATGTTAACACTGCTCAGGAAGTACCCAAAAAAAAAAAAAAAAATCAAACAAACGAAAAAATAAAGAACTGAAAAGAAAAGGAAGAAAGAAAAGGAAAGGAATATCATGTCATTCTGTGTGAGTGATCTAGCAGTATTAATGGAGCCTCCAAGATCTGTTGAAAGCAGCAACTTCAATAGCTCAGGGTCATGATATCAGTACTTGTGATGGAACAAGCTATTTACAAAAGATTTAAACTCTGGGGAAGACACCTCCTTCAGGCTCTCCAGCTTATTCTCCTTAGCCTTTCGGGTCACATCCTGCTCATCTGGCTCCTTCTAGTTTCTCTGTTATCATAGGTTGGATGTAGCAGCTGTCAGCAATCTCTAGCTCTGACCCTCTACAACACACCATCACCTCAACCCAGAGCACAGCACTGTTCCCCAGTTTCCAACTTAGATTTTATTTTAGTGCACTGCTCTCATTTTTCCTTCTTCCCTCAGCTATAGTATTTGTCATTCTCTCCACATAAATAAAGCAACCCTTAAATATATACTGTCTGGTAAGAAACTCAAATACCTTTCCAGCATGAACAAGATTAATCACATGTAATATTTACAGTACTAAACAAAACAATTATAACGTCATATATACTCAGTTGAACAAACACACTGGCAGTTCTTTTAGAAAGCATACAGTAAAAATCAAATGAAAATCCATATCAAAGAATGGAGCTTCAATTTGTACTCCTCTTAATCCATTTCTGAAACAAAATTCAGATGCAGATGCCTTCTTCAGAAGTCATCAAGGCCTGATTTACTACTGTCTTCTGTAGTAACACAGCTGGAGGGACAAGCAGTGCAACAGAAGCAAAGGCATAGAGGCATCAAAGAAAATCCAGGTTTGCTCACTTACCTTTGCAGCCCTTAGGGTTTTTGCTTCTTCAATTATTATAAATGCATGAAAAGACAAAGTCTTCAGAGGGCACTAGCACAGCCCCTTTTTTGAAAAAAAAAAAAGGGGCCCATGGTCTGGTTTTTAAAGGGCCCACAGCGTGCCCAGGATAAAGAGGAGATAGGAGTCTTGCATGCCAGAGTTAAGAAGCTGAGGGCTCATCTCCACAAATAATTTCTTACTTGAGCCTTAGTCATGCAAAAAGTCCTGCTGACCTTAATGACTCTACTCATATACTTAAGATTCATTCCAGTAAGTGTCTACAGAGGCAGCTTCTTGAAACCCGGCACCAAAACATGTCCATGAGCTTCCATCAGAGATTCTCTATATTCTGCAGTCAAGTTTCTTCACAGTTTTCTTCTTTCCAAATGCACTTTTTCCTGGAATCTGTAATACAGAAGGATGAAAATTGGTTTCTAGTATGATTAATGCAGAGCAAAACTTTCAGTTCAATACTAGAAAAAGATCTCATGGTTTTGATATAATGCCTCTTTCCCTTTTTCCTCCCTCTCTCCCCTGTCTTTAGGTAGGGATGCACAAACCTACTCCTACTCTAGCTTTGTATCCTTCAACCTATGTTCCTGAAATGCTACCTCCACAATGAAGTGATTCCAACACTTGCTGCTTTCTACCTTTTTCACCTCTAAGTATGCTCTGAAAAAAAAAAGAAAAAACAAAAAACACCTTTTCACTCTCTCTTCCAAAATGTTTGGCAATTGGATGACCCCATTTATATCTTCAATGTCATTTTGATCGTGAGGGGATGACAGAGTTTTTCAGCAAATGTGCAATGTGATGCTCTTCCAGTCAATAGGGTCTTCAAAGTAGCTTGTTGCAAGTTCACCTGAGTTTATTAGAAACCAGGACAAGAAAAATGGTTTCACCTCTGCTGTAGTCTAAAGTCCAGCTGTGCTTTAACATAAACAAAGTTGGGAAATTACTTGAACTTTTGTGAGGAGAGCAAGAAAACATCATCCTGGAAAACACAGTCTCTTCATAGGGCACTCTCAGGCCTCAGTCTCTGGCAGCACCTAAGACATGAGGGCTGGTCTTGTCCCTACCTTTTGCACCTGCAGAAACACCTCTGGCATCAGAGAACACAGACACATGTGACCCAGTTACAGGCACAATGATGCAAACTGATCATCCAGAGCTCATGAAGACAGGAGCAAGCAAACCCCCTTACTTCATTGAAAAGCCAAAAATTAGAGGTTTTGCAAAATTAGTTTGCAACCTCTCTTTTTTTTTTTTTTTTTTTTTTGAAGAATGGGAAGCATGGCAAAGCAATTTCCTGCAGTCACTAAAGCTATAGCAATACAAAGGGAAAAATATCATTTCACTGATTTCCCACAGTATTCTTCTGGCTGCATCAAGCCTGATTCTTAGATTCCATGGTCATGCCAACACACACTTGAGATGGCCTTCATCTTGGGTGTGCTGAGGGGTAGAAGGCTGCATAATAACTGTGCCTTAATCTTTTTTCTTTACTGCTTTATAAAATAATTTAATTAGAAACTGTGACAAGGCAATAATAAACAAAAGCCAATATCAGAAGGAAAGATTTTTTTAGTTCTTTAGATGCCTAATGTGAGCAAAGTGCTTAAACAGTTTTAATATGTGACACATAATGTGTTTCACCCCAAAGGATACAAGCAGGATATTGAAGATTATTCATGTATAGGAACTATTCAATTCATCATCCAAATGCACCCAACTTCTGCAGTGAAATATGGCAGATACTTAACAGCGCCCAGCAATTTGACACGCGTTGATGGTGGGGTGTGGAGAAAAAGTAGAACAGTATCCAGATGAAATTGCAGATGTCAGGAATGGAATTCACCAGCTGGGAGGAGAGGAGCAAAAAGGGAGATTACTATTTTTATGTAAAATAAATCAGACTGCTAATCAGGCTGGGATTTTGCTGCTGGGAGTTAAGGAGGGCAAGAGGAGAACTGTAAGTTTTAGAGCTGCCACTTCAAACTACAGCCCCTCTTGCTTCCACACTGCTTTGATGCAATATCAGAGAGGGAGCATTACAGCACTTCAAATGTCAAGGTTCAAACTGGCATATTTGAAAGTAACAGGGAGTAAAACTAGCCAATTTAACCATCATAATGTATTGACTTTTTTTAGAGTGCTTGCTTACCAAGCAGCTTTTTTGCAGCTTTCACTGCAATGATTATCACCTACATTTTAAGAGGTAACTGTTTCCCACGTGTATAAGCTCACATCTAAAACTTTTGGTTATCCCTTTGCTTCAAGCACAGAGTTTGCATGTATAACAGAGTTCAACAATCTTCACAACCTTGCTGGGATACCAGGCAGAGCAATGCAAAACAAAGCTGTTAAAATCCATACCATGCTCTCTTGCTGGGATCTGTGCCCAAACAGGGAGAATCACTCCTGAGGCCCTACAGCTACCAGGGTGCCAGTGTTGCCTGGAGCAGGACACAGTGTTCAATGCTCCTGCAGTAATTCCCTGTGGCAGCTCAGTAATGCCCTGGGTGCTCTGAAGGGGCTTCTCTGAGTCCATCAGGGGAAACATCACAGCCTTTGCAGACTTTCCCTTCAACACTGGCCAATTTTCAACCAGGAGACCAAGATGACCCCCACAATCTGACATTTCGACACAGTGCTTTAAAACTAGGAGTACATTTCTTTGCTTCTGATCTGAAGCAAAAATCGCTCAAGATACCAGCTGTATGGGAAATAAGAAAATGGGGAAAGCAGATCTGAAAGATTCAGCTTTCACGGAGCAGCTTGTCCCCTCACATGACGGTATACCCAGGTAAATCACAGCACTGCACGTTACTCTTTTCACATTACTAAAAGAGAAAGCCTTATACCTGAGGATTGGTAAAGGATCTTACCACTTCTAGTCTTTTGTTTTGTGTTGTTTCTTCTTCTCACCTTCTCTTGGCACTTGTTGAGCTCTTACATGGTGAGCCTTTAGTGCTGGCTGGAAGCTGAGCATCACATACATCAAGATTTTTACTAAAACCCAGTATAGGTCATAGTACAGCTCATTAAATAAAAGGACATACTCTGCATGCCAATTAAGAGATTAAATTATGGAACAAAGGAGAGGAAAAACTAAAATTTAAGATACTCTTGTATTTTCTGACAAGTCATCTGTCAACTAGAGGAGCTATTCTACTAACTGAAGCTTGTGAAGATCCTGACAAAGCCGTAACCATGAATATCTCAAATTGTTATGTCAACTAAGGTTACTGTGAAGTTGAAATTGTACTAGCAGTGGAGTTCTCTGTTGTCATGATTTCTATACAGAGAGAAAGATGAGGAGGAAGAGAGAAAAAGTGGTATAAAAGTTTACCAGCACAAGTTTAGGTATGTTCTGCTATTTGTGAATAGCAAGCAGTATAACATATATTTCATAAATCCCAATCAAACATACACACCAGAACTCCATGGGGCTATTCATACATACAGTATGTTTTCTATTGGCAACTATGTTAAAGAACGGATTTTAAAATGTGAAAAATTTCAAGGAAAACAAATTCAGATAGAATTTAAGCATACTGATGAATTTGGCATTTCAGCTGGGCTTTGGTTCTGGACATTCAAGTCCTTTGAATGCAAAAAAGCTCTGCATATATGTATGTGTGTGTGTGCATACAGACAGAACTCTGTGCACCTTGGCAGCAATGCAGAGCTCAGCATCTATCCCATGTACAAACCTGGACAGGTTGGAGACAGTGCTCCCCTGCTTTGTGTCTCAGAACACACCTCTCACACTGTCAAAATGCTGGGCCTGACACAAGATGCACAGTACAGCCACACCCATGGGAACATATTTTTCCCTGTGGACAACTTGTGTTTCACTACATAAAAAGATATAACAAAGTTTTTTGTAGGTTTTGGTGTTGCTTTAACATACTAGAATGAAGAGCTGCTCCTCTTGTCTCATCTCAGATGTGGGTATAGTGCCGTATTCAGGCTAGCTTTCCAGTTCTTATTGAATGGACAGGCTGATGGCAGCCTTTAAATCCAGAATACTGCAGAGATGAGCAGAAACATTCATACAATGGCTGCACCCCCCTCTACAAGCCAGGCAGGCAAGAGTCAGTGCCTTTCTAAAATTTATAAAGCTGAATTAGCCCATTGCTATGCCCACACATAGGCTGAGATTCCCAGTATTATCCTGGACACTGAATCCACTGTAATCAACTCTGTTGTAATTCTGCCTTACAACTGAACACAACTGATTTCATCTGTCCTTGCAAGTCTGAGCTGGGAGAATGTGGACAGAAGGTGCTGGGTCCCCACTGAGAACCCCTTTATTCACTAGGCTTTGCAGCAGTCATCATTACAGCACCTACAGCTCCTAGCAGCTGAACAGAACTAATTCTTTATATAAACAATTATCTTCTCGAGTGACTCCAGCTACTCAGTCCTTGAATGGAACTGGACAATTCTGAACAAGAAAGAAAATCTTAAATTAGTCATCACATTCTTCAGACTAAAAGTGTTGAAGGTCTTATGCAAAACTTATTTTCCAGGACTACATCACCACAGGGATGGTGGTCAGGAGAGATGAGAAGAGAGGTTTGCTGTTGTTGTTTTGAAGAAAGAGTTACAAAACATGTTAGTTCATGAAATCTCAGACCAGCTGCTTCATGACTGCCTGTCAGACCGCCCTCATAACAATCACACATTTGGATGAGAAACAGGATGTTTTAAAACAAGCAGAAAAGCCATCTTCATTTGGATAGTGAGACTGAATTCTGATATGCAGAGGTGAGGTTGGGCAAAAGCCCAGCTTCCCAGCCCCACCAGAGCTTCTTGCAGGGCAGGAACAAAATCGTGCCTCCTACACCTGCTCCTCAGCCAGCAACTGAGCTCAATGCAGCCCTTCACCATCCTATCAGTACTAGCTCATCTGTCTTGCTGTAGAACTGGAAAGACAGAGATCAGTCCTCTCATGACTCCCTTAGCTTGCCTCCAACAGGGGCAGGAATTAATAAATGTAGCTCCCCACAAGTCCTCTCTTAGCTGCGTTGCACCATGAGTTTGCCCCCACTTTGTTGCAGACAAGCAGAAAAGCCTGTTACCAAGCCCGTGCTGAAGATTTCTGCACAGCTTTACCTCCCTCAGGTCTGCTCTTATCATCATCTGCCCAGCTACGAGTTGGTCAGTTGATTTGAAACAACGAGTTTTGGAATTAATTAGAACTCTGAAGTGCTGTATCTGTACCAGAATTGGATCAGTAGGCAGAGAGCTGATCACAGTGATGCACAAACTCTGATTTATTCTGTAGTGCCAGAGTTACTCTGTGGCTGTCACATGTCATTGTGTGAGGTGACATGTCACATCATTGTCATGGTGACATGTCACCACATTACTGTGCAGCTATCATGGACATAGAGTTAAAAGCCCTCACTACAACTGTTTCCACTTAGGTATTTAGTTTCTTAAGGATTACTGACTGTGATGTAGAAATTCCTATCAATCATAATGTCAGCTCTACAGAAATTAAGCTACTTCCAAATGAGGATTTTGAAACAAATGTAATAACACAGTATAGTGCCTATTTCTCAAGAAGTGGGTTACATCCATCACAGGGTAATGACACAAATGACTAGGTGGAGACAAGGGAGGGTTCCTTCTATTGTTTCCAGAGATCTCACAAGGAAAAAAAAGACAAATACAGCTAAACAATATTTAAAACATAAAATTAGTACTGCAATTATGGAAAAGTCTTTGAGTTCGGAGAGAGCCTCAAAAAGAAGCTCTAGAACCATTCATCTACACCATCGTGTGCAGACCAAGATATCAAAACCTTTTATGGTTAATACACTGTAAAGCACACAACATGGCTAATCCACAATCTCCAGTGGCTACTATAAACTAGCTGGTAAACTCAAACCCTCAGCTGATACAGGCATGCCATCTGTCTTGCCAAACACTTCATGGAAAACATGCCTGAGATTTGTCTCCACAAAGATTTAAAGCCAGACAGCTTTGTAGGTGTGTATTATCTTTGTATTATCCTCTATAAAAATACTTTTTTTTTGGCAAGCGAAGAGGACAGTTTTCCTAATGGAGGAAGTGTGAAGACCTACCTACAAGGAAACAGAAGCAAGGAAGAGGAACATGTGTCTGTATATCCATGTATGACAGTGTGTGTGTACTTGGCCCATACGTGCATGCAAATAACTCCTTATTTGACAACATGAAGAACTATAATCATCTATTAGTTTTCCTGCTTCTGAATGGGGTCTTGGCTAAGGAAGTACAGACAGAGCAGGAGGCAAAGAAGAGTTATCTTGTTCCCCTGGAATTGAGAACACTCATGTGGAATTCTCTGTCTCAGAGGAAGAGAAAGAAGAATTTCTATTTCTATTGAAAAATAAATCAATTTGCTAATCAAAGTGGAGTTTTGCTTCTGTGAATTGGGAAATAAAATGAAAAAAAACAATAATATTGAGAGCTGTCACTTTAATGAACAGCCTTTTGTGGGATTGCACAAGGTAAAATTCAGCATAAAATTTAGCCCAGATGTTTAGTTGGAATAAGAAAATGTGTCTTAATGTCACATTTCCATTCTGAAATCTCAGAATAATTTATATTAAAGGGTTGTATGAAAGTTTACAGTTCTTTAATAGAACCATAAGCAACCTGAAAAACTACATTCACTTTAGCATCTCCTAATGGTACTCTCAAAATTGTGCTCATCCTTGTGAATTGTGCCTGTCAAAGACTCTATATGACTCTGCACTACACTGCAGTGCTTTTCCTCCAAACACAGATGAAGTCTAAAATTTCTTGTACACAAAAATGAGCATTTTGCATAAACAATGTGATCAAGACAGTTTCCATCCTCATCATTGAATCTTGATGGTTTTCTTGAACTTAGATATAACAGTTCCCCACACACAGGATATTGTGTGTGATAAAAGCAGTTTCAACTTGAAAGCTCACTCCCACCAAATGTCTGCATTTTTTTTGTGTTAGCCAAGAAAGACCTAAACTCAACTAAAACATATTTCCAAGAAAAAGTCTTTGCTGTTATTCTCTCAGGCACAATTTGTTTCCTAACCAGTGATGCTATTTAATCAAAACTCACACTAGTCTTCCTAAAAGCATTTAAAAAAAACCAAGAAAGAAGCATTTCTGTTCCATAGCTTAGTTCTTAATCATCTAATCAAACTTGATAAATTTTCCTCTCTCTCTCCTAAAATGAGTTCTTGGCAGCCTTCAGTGAAATAATAATAATAAAAAAGAAGTTCACGTAGAAGTTCAAAGCAGCAATTTATGTTTCTGATAATTTTAAATTAATTCCTAATCTATGAAGTATAAAGAAACTATGCTTGAGATGCAGCCCACATCCAACCATATGGCTTGAGGAGACAATCTCTGTGATGTGTGGCTGCAGATCTTTCTGTCCCTGGCATACACACCTGAAGTTCATGCCCCCTAACGTAATTGGACAGTTTTGTTTGTGAAAACGGCCTGTTCTGCCAAATGCTGAAGTCCTTGCTTTGACAGATATATCACTTTCCCAATGTGAGTGTATTTTGAAGAGAGCTGACACATGATCAAGTTCTCTTTAATATCCTTCAACAAACCTGACAGTTGTCCAGCAGGGTCTTGTGTCTCATCCAACTGTCAGCTTCTGCAGAGGCATTATGGGAAAACTGACTGAGGAAAACAGCAGTAAAGAGGAAAAAAAGGGATTTATGCTTCTCTGTGTACTCAGCTTAACATCAAAACCAAGTGCTTCAGCTTATATGCATTTTAGCAGGCCGACATGGCCGAAGCCTCCCTAGGTTCTGAGAGAACAGAACAATCTATTTATGCTTAATTTTTTTTGTTTTAGGGATTTATTGCATGTCTTATTATAAAGCACCCCAAATCGCACATGCACTGCTATGACTATTTATTTGAAAACAAAATGTTAAGAGTAATGAAGACTAAATGTTCTCATTACAATCCTTTCCAAATCTGAACTGCCTTATAAATACCAATAACTGTGTGGGTTTTTAACTCTTTGAGGTGCCTCAGTTTCACAAAGTTTTTGCAAGGGTCTTTCACTTGCAAGAGTTCTGATGAACAGTATTTTGATGCTTCTCAATGCTACCAGGGAGAAAGTCTTTGTTTCAGTGGAGATCTGACAAAGTAAGCTTAGAATATCTTCTTCAAATTGTTATTTAGGCCAGATGTTTTCATGCAGTAAGGTGGAGTCTGATTGTATCTGCTTTGTGTTAATTACTGAAATGCGGCTTGCAACAAGAAGGAATCTAACTGGACCAAGACAATGGCAGAAACCTCAGCATCTCCACCATTGTTCTCTTCATTTGAAAACTCTCTCAACCCATTTTCTGAAAAAAATGAAACATTTCTAAATTTTCCATTCCCTGCATTGAATCTTTCTGGTCTGCAACCCTGTTACAAAATGGCCCTCCAGGGACCAATCCATGAGCTTATGTACACACCTTGGGTTGTGGTACATGAGCTTGCAGCCAGCACTCTGCCTGCACATAGTCAAGCCCTGGGTGGGGTATCCAGAACAGGCAACCACAGCTCAAAGGGACTTGAAACTGGAGTGAGCAGCTCTGCTCTAAATCAAGCTCACACTAATGCTTGTCCTTCCATTGATGAAAATCATGCATGCAAGCAGTGCTGAAAACGTGCAGGTCCTGAGGTTCTAGATAAAAATCACCAAAAGGTCCTATCAGACAGGAAGACAAGTGTTATTGAAACAGTCATAGAAGAGCTGGTCTGAACTGGTGCATTGGAGAACGTCCATGCAAAGTCTATTATTCCAGTGCCCCATTAAATATAGTGCTGAGGTGACTGCCTACTTAGCCTGTGGTGAAGGCCACACTTGTCTGTGGTGAAGTCCCATAATCTTAGTTTATTGCATCACATGTATTGTATTTGCTCAAGCTGTTGCCTGAGGGGGTGCTTGTGGGAAATGTATAGCTTTTTTCTCCCCCCCCCCTTCTCTCACAGACTATTTAGGCTGACATTTATCAATAAATTGCACATATTGTTATACATTTTTCTGTCAAAGCAGCACTATGAGATTATGTGATGAGCACATTTTATCAATCTAGCAACATTTTTTTTTTTCCTCTGTACAAAGATTTTTGCTGCAGAAGTGACTGGACAGTCACAGTTCCAGCACAACCTGATTGCTAAGTCAAACCAAAAACCCAGACAGTTTTCACTGCAGCCCTTGTTTCAGGAAACATTTTGGGGTAGGCTGTATCTGGCTGCTCTCCGTCCCCCAGGTCTGTGGACAGCAGGACTGTGGTAGAAATGCAACATGGCCCTCTGTTCTCCTTAAAACCCATAAATCTCACACAATCAGGAGATTCCTACATTCTGCAGTTCTGTATGTTTCATTTTTTTCCTCCATGGGCTACACCACTAAAAGTCACTGCCCTGACCTCCTGCTAACTTTTTTTGTTTTATTTTTTCCAAGGTAGCAGTATAATGACTCTGCAATCAAGATCATGTCAGTTAATCCTCTTTTTCGGATCAGCACAACTCTGCCTCATGCATTACATTTAAATTTTCTTTTAAAAATGCCTTTGCTTGAAAGACAAACCATTTGTCTCCAAATTTCAACTGTCAAAAACCTAGACAGGTTATTTCCATAGTATATTTTAATCTTGCTCTGAAGTTTACTTCTGTTTTACTCTCCTCGTTAGCTGCACCCACATATCAGGATTATTTCAAAATGCCACTATTTCAGACAACATGAAGGAAGCTGATAGTCTTTTCATCAGAAGAATCAGCATTAAAAATATTTAAAATAGCAGGAATTTATCCTCACATCTACTACAAAAATATGTGGGGCAGCACATACCCTGTGCATAACCATCCTTCTTTCACGTCTCTTGATTAGAATAAAAATGAGGACACTTGGGGAATAGTTTCTGTGGCCATTTAGTATGTTTGAAATAAAAGCTGGAAAAGCCACTGAACACCACTGATTCTACCACTTGTTCATGCACAGTTTGCTACAAGACTTGTTTAATCATAAGATGCAGCTGGCGTCATAAGCAAGCCCTACTCATTTTGGAAGAGGATAGAATGGGTTTCGAAGAAGCCAGATCCCAAAAACAGCAAAAAAAAGCAATACAAAAATAACTGAATTTACCCGTCCAAAGGGAGTTGACAGCTGAAGGTCTGTCACACACTACAACAGCCTTCTTTAAGCCTTCACAGGAGGTCACACTCACATGGCCCAACACAGTGCTCTTTGCCCCTCCAAATGAGCTCTGATAGAACCTTCACACAGGCTGAGGTCTGAACTGATTCAGGCAAGCCCCAGCACAGTGGGCAGCCTGTGCCACACACAGCCCCAGAGATGACCATCAGTAAGCACACCCTCACCTGCACTGCAGAAGCTTACAATGCCTGGCAGCCTGCTCCTGATCCAGTCTGGCACACAGTAGGACAAGCAGGAGTGACATCCATGTCCCACTCTCTGCAGTCAAACCTTAAACCCTCTGAACAAGACATAACTTGTCTTTAGGTTAGTCCTTGGTTTACTCCACTGGTGAACAAATGCATCCTGGTGGACATAGCAAGAATTACCTTAGAGGTCCTCACAGAGGCATTTGGCAGTAAGTGCCCATTATTCAAGGACACTCACATGGGTAGGAAATATTAAGGGTCAGACAACATTTGTGGGTGGTGGGCTGATGATTATTGAGCAGCCAGCCTAGCTTTTACTTTTCTAAAGCTCATGCAAAATTTTTTGCCAGAACAGTGTAATTACTGCAGTGCTGCTGCCCCTAGCTTAAACCTAGGACTACAGGGTTACTGCAATTATGAAGAATTACCCAATAAACTGTTTTCATTGTAAGCCTTAATGAAGAAATCTAACAGTTTCAACTGAACTATTTTCTTTGGTCTACACTGACTAGCAAACACTACCCTGAAATAAAGAAAAGAAGAAGAATATAATAAAAGGAAACAATGAAAGAATTCATTGGTTATGTAAATTTACTGCTGTAATTGTTTCATTATTTAAAATGTTTTGCTAAGAGCGTTCTGCTGAATCAAGATTGATTGCAACAAAAAGTAAATCCAAGAAATAATCTAAAAGGACATCAAATACTTTTACAGAAGAATTAAAATAAATAAGGAGAGTGTTTTATAAAACATGCTGGCTCTTTGTTCATCTTTTGATGGTTAGACACACACATCAATGAAAGATTTATCAGAAGCAACCATCTCAGTTTCTAAGTCTTCAGTGAGTTATGCACTAACTGAAGTCTCTGCATTTGTGAAGCGTTCATGATCACTTCAGAATTAACAGCTTCCCATGAATGTCAGATTTATGGACAATCTGTTAAGTATTTGAATCAGATCTGCTTACCTGAACTGATCCATCTGAAAAAACAAACAAACAAACCAACCCCACCCAAACATGTTGTTCTCAAACACCAAGGGTTATGTCATGTCGTTTTGCCAGTGCAAAAGAAAACATGTTGTTATCGCAGAGAAAATCACTAACAATTTGTAGGATGTGTAATATACAAAAGTGTTTGGATTATTGACTCTCCACTGCAGCTTGTTTTTCACATTTTTATTTAGTGGCTATTATATCCTTGTGGTGCATGGAAGAATAAACTAAACTCAAAGCTACAGTTCAAATAGCAAAATTTCCCCAATATCCAGGAGACTGGAAAAGTATAATATAGATACAACACATGGAGTGAAATTTGCTCTGTGGCATGTATTTAGTAGACACACCCCACCCTTCTGCTGTAGTGTTTCAGAAGCATTTCACTGCAAGCAGTAAAGAATTGAGTCCTACAGTGAGGAAATAAATGGAAGAGGAAAAATTTGGGAAGGAGGAAAAGATGCAAAAATTATAAAGGGAACCAGCAGAGCAGAAAGTTTACTGGATAAAAACAGACAAAGAGAAAGCCACATGTGAAAGAATTGAAGCATGTTGCAAATAATGTCTCTGAAATAGGTGTATTTGAAAGCCTCTGAGACTGAGTCTTCTTCTTTGTCAAGGCTTACTTTTTCAGCCTAACTCTTCTTAGTACCTCTCAGCTATTTCCATTATGTTTCTTTTTTCCTGAAATCTCTCCTTGCTCTCTGTCCCTTCCAAAATTCAGCGCAGCTGGCTGTACTTCCTTGATTCTTACACCTTTTCCTCCCCCCACCCCCCCATAACATCTCATGGCATCCACTCCCTAGCATTTCACCACATCTACTTGAAAATCCTTAGCCATGTACACTGTTCCACAAAGCAGCAGGGTGCTACTGTCGTAAAGTTATATTTAATTTCTGATCTGATCTAATCATCTGAAACTCTATCATTCCAGAAATAGTGACAGCTTCCTCTCATCATCCTTTCCCAATCCTCTTGGAAACAACAGTTCAAGTTGTTACAATTATACACTACTCCACTAATTCAAAGTACCCATGTAAATATTTCTTGCCAAATGTACCTGTACTTAGACTTCATATCCAAGCAATAGTATATAACATACGCACTTAATCCATGTATAATGTATATATTTTATTAGCACATCTCCCAGGGAACTGGTTTAGCTAATGATAATCAATGGTCATGACTATCACGTAACTGTGATGGCATTTGCAGGGGGAAAGAAAAATCCTGCCTTCACATGACCAGTGTCACAAGGTTAAATAGTACTGGAGTTCTACTCTCTTGCTTTTTAATGTGGAAATGGCCGAATAAAACATTAAAAAAAGAGGAAATACGCATGAAAGATAATGAATGGCCATTTTATTAACTTTGTCGTTCATGTCTCAGCGCAGTAGGATAATAAAAGGCACATAGATCAGTAAAGCTGAGATGTGATGACCACACTTGGAACTTTCACATCCCCCAGTCTGAAACAACAATAGCCTCCTCCTTTCCTTGGTTCATCTTGTGGATGCTTAGCAGTTCTGAAATTCATTTTGGACCACAGAAAATCAGGAACCCAGAATGTTAATAATTCAGGACTAAATTTTCCAACTACATATCCAAAGCAAGTGTGTCAGTGTGAGCTGAATTTCCGCCCCCACCACTGACAATAACCAGGCTAGCCCAGTCTGGAAGCAAATGAAAGCTGTATTTACAAGCAGAATCTATAATCTATGATGAAATGCAATGAATATGCACAAATATACAAAATTCACAACATTTACAAATATATACAATCAACAGGAAAAGCACAACCAAGATCCCCTTCCTTCCCCCCAAAGGGGACCTTTCCCAAAGGGGCCTCTCTCCCAGGGGCTTCCTCCCCAGACCCCCCTTGCAGAAAGCAGAGTTAGTTAGAGCAGAAAGTTGTTAACTTAGCTGCCAAGGTCAGTGTGTTATCTTCAGCCAGAAGAGAAGAAGAAACAGCAGCCAGACAGCCCAGCAACTGCCCCCACTGCAGAATGCAGAGTGCAGACTGCCTACTTTGTTTTGGGTAATAGTTCTTAAACATTTCTATCTATCCAATGGAAGTGTTTAGAACAATCGTTATTTTGCTTTCTTACACCCAATAGTGACTTATTTACACTCTTTCACTTTCTCTGCTTGAACTTTGCAAGGAAAAATTAAAAAGACAGTTTCAAACCATCACAGCAAGTAATTAACATCCTAAAAACTAGAGTGGCCATAGATGGAAAATAGCACATGTGCAGATTAGATCTCTTAAAAATAAAACTTCCATTGCTAGGGGAAGTAACACCATTTGTTAATTTTAAAGCTAACAGTTTTCTGGAACATGTTTTACCCACAAGAGTTTTGTCCTTGACACTATAACCTTTACAAATATACATATCAGCAGTTCCTGCCTAGCTTGCACTTACTTCTCAAGAGTAGAGAACCGAGAACTCATCCTAAGAGAATCTAGATAATTTCATGAGAAACTTTCCAAGCAAACCTCTTTTCAAAGACTTTTAGCTCAAATGAAAAATTCAAGGGTTTAATAATTTTAATAAGCCTCTGATATGCATTCAAATTTGAGGTGTTTATCCAAATACCCCCAAGCTTCAGAGAATCCCTTATCACTGCTTCAGTACCTAATAGCTGTCATTCCAATAAATATCAGACCAATTAAAATCTCTATCAATCAAAAATATTGCTTTCTTACAGGCCTGTCATTTTTTAAAAAAGCAAATCCTGATCTACCTTTCTAACAGCTCTCAAATTTTATAGCAACATATAATAACCATCTGACTGCCTTTATTCCATTTAACTCTTATCTTTAATATCTCTGCTGTTTCAAACAAAATATTTATAGCATTTTTTTTTTTTGCCTTTGCACACTTTATATTATTGTCTCTGCTTCCTGCTTTATTTTGCCCTCCATCCTACGATGAGGGAAAGCAAAGCCAGTGAAACCAGTTCTGGGAGAGAAAGTGTTATAGGTTAAGTGTTGTAGCCCTGGAAGACCACACCAGGACAGAATGCCAAATTTTTCATTAGTGTTCACAAATCTTATCAAATAAACAAAGACATCTTCCCATCAAGCAGATGCAAAAAACATTTCCATGGGCAATGCTGACTCTTTCATCTGGACAAGTACCTTAAGAACAACCTCTCCTTTCTCAACAGTGCCATTTTACAGGATAAAACTTCCATATTTTCTGACATGACATCTTGAAATCCCTGTTTAGGCCTTGCCTTTGATGTCATTTGATTCCTTGGAGGGTGAAGGGGGTTAAATAGACTACAGCAGAGTTTGCAGTGCTTGTGACATGAAATTGTGATGGCCTGGCAAAGAAATTTATTTGTAAGGACTAGGAATAAAATCTTGAACTTAAAGGAAGTAAAACCAACAAGCATCAGAAATCAGGACCTGGCCTGTAAGCAGAGTTGTAGTAAGAAGAACCAGGGGAAAAAAATCCTCTTACTGAAATGATTTTTAAAAAGCTCTTCTCATGCTGCATTCAGTCTGAAAGGTGGTTTTCCACAAGGAATTATCACGCGGCTGGCTGTTTATATGGAGGAAGAAGAGGCAGACCAAGACATAACAAAGAGATATGCAAGTTCTCACATTTTCTGCAGGGGACCTGACCACTGATCTACACAGAGCTAAGATGAATATGAATGGAGTTTGGAAGAGCATTCTCCCATTTTGCATTTTCTTTACTGCCACTGGGGTATGACTGATTTCTACAGCATGCTACAGGGAAGTGCCTATCTTCATACAACTTCCTATAAAACTTCCAATCCCTCCTCCAAATTGTATTTTTTTTCTCTCCCTTACTCTACCCTGCAAGTTTCAATGCTGTCAAATAAATCATTTATAAATTCGATCTCTTTTATTTTCACTTGAAATTTTCTATCTATTATTTTAAGGAATGAGCTCAGCCATTATTGGAGCCCAGTTATCTGATCCATCTTGAGTCCTTTGGACCCTATTTTCATCTGTAAAAACAAGCACTGAGGACAGATGACACTTAAAGGTTAAGGAGGTTGGACACTGTTTAGAAAACAAAATGTCATTCCATTATTTTTAAATCCAATTCAATGTTTTGCAATGCAAATGCAACAGCTCTCTGTGTATGTGGTTTATTCTGTTTCATGTTTTGGCCATTCCACACTCTCCAGAGTACTATTAAGATTAGGAGAGTTGTGTGCAGTGGTTTAAAGAATATGAAAAAAGATACTGTCAACTATATGAGTGGGCTTTTGGATATTGGATGTTTGAGTCACTTTAACCTTGAATTGCTGTGGCTTTGGTGGGTGGGTGGTTTGTTTGGTTTTTTTACAGATGTCAGATAGATATTTTTGGTACTTAAATTTCTTGATAGTTCATAACATATTCAGTACCCAAAATTTACTTTCCAGGTTATCTCCAGAGATACACATTTGTGTGTGTGACATGTTTCAAAACATGGCATAAACTTAAAGAAGCCAGACATGCTATTTGATTGATCTGAATATACTAGTCATACATTTTTATAAACATAAACTTGTTGCTCTGGACTGATGTCCAGTTGTATTTATTCTGCCAGCAACACAAAAAGGTGATAGCAAATATAGTGGATGAATAGCCAGCAGGAGAGCAAGCAGACTCAGTGCACAAGTCATATCAGCCAGATCCCTCAACACATTGAGACCTCCCAAAATATTGCTAATACAGTTCATGAAGCACCCCAACAGCCACATGCCAACTCAAACACAAGGACAACAGAGCTAGTGGGTGCTAGTGGAAGGCATGACCTACCCATCAGCAGGCTACTGTTACATAGGCAAATGCCTATTTTCCTATAACAATACTTTGGATTCAGTGTAGTAGATTATGCTTTAGCATCTTTTGACAAACTATTTGCTCTTCCTTGGTCAAAGCAATCTTAATTTCCCAGACTATTTCTCTCAAGTTTTTCATTGAACCAGATTCACCTTTTGCTGACTTATTCTCTGTCAAAAATAAAAGTTTCAATCCCTTAATTTAATTAAAATGTTTTTAACTTGGAGAAATGCTTAAGTTAAAATTTGCTCTATCCACAATGGTAGTGATTGAGTAACAGAAAAATCGACTTATGTCGTAGTAGTTTGTTAGAATATTTGTTTATTCTTCAAGTGAAGCATGCTAATTACAATAAGAGGTCTTCACAAGCAATCCACTTAGGAAATATGATTGGTTAAGAGATAAGGAATGATTTGTGATTAAAAACATAGAAAACCAGCACCGGCAGAAGAAGGTTAATAGACCTGGGGCTACATTGTACACGGTTAAAAACTGGATTGCCATATGTAGTTGGACTGCCATGTGGATGTGGAATCAGACATACTTTATTGTATATGCAAATAGAAACCCCCACAAACATTTGTTTCACTGGAGTTGTAGTGGCAGTAGTGTTGGCTGCTACAAGCATTGGTCACCTCTGATCCATGTAAACACAACATTTTGTCTTCTCGAAAGAGCGTTGTCCCTCATAAAACCAGAAAACGTAGGAAAGAAAATGATTGACCAAGCTGCATCCCAGAAACAATTTGAAGTCTTTAGAGGTTTTGTTTGCTCATTTTTGTTTTGTTTGTTTGTTTTACTGTGCAAGAAGGACTACAAGGTCAAAAACACTTCTCTCTGTTCCATTTGGGTATAACTGAAAATCAGGAGTGACTGCTCTCCAATGTAGTCATTAAGAACATGGGTTCCAGAATAAAGATTTAAACAGGAGCAGAAGGTTTTGTTTCTTAGACACTCTTCCATGTTCAGTTTATAAACAGGTTGGGGAAAGCTTTAACAAATAGTCTACCAAAAGTAGAGTTGATAGTTAATTTTTAACTGATTTGTGCAGATGTGGGAAGCCTACTTAAAAGAGAAAGTCTTTTAAACATTGCATTACATTTTTGTTAACTGGGAAACCATTGCTTTTCTTGACACAAGGTTATTTTAAGCACAGGGATTTTGAAATAAGAAAGGATTTTGTTAACTTTTTCTACAGTCATTTGGGATCTTTGATTGTATGTTTTCATTAAAAAAAAATAATTCCTAAGCATATCTTTTGCAGGACTTCTGTATGTAAAACTCTTGAATAAATGCATTGCACCATGATAGGAAAGTTAAACCCATTATAACACATCTGTTCTTTCACCTTGTTTTGCATTTTCTCGTATACACACATGCCTTTTGAACCTGTCATTTAATTTCCAAAGCTTCATTGCCCTGCATTATGCTCACTCAAACTGCATCTCTTGCAGTTGATTCTCTCTCCTCTTTCCAGTGAATATTTTGTACTCTGGTCTGTTATTCTCTTTTTTTTTTATCCAGGTTAGGTATAAATGAGTATCTGCTTTCAACTCCTTTCACTTTCTCAATATCCCTTCAGCAGCAACCCCTGCCTGGTAGGTCTACCCCAGGACCTGATATTGGAAGGCACAGGGAATGCTAAACCAAGGCAATCTCAGGAGCCTGGAAAGCTATAAACTTGAGTCAGAATTCACTCACCTCTACCCTTAGTTTACATTGTAAATCTGCACAGAAGCATTTTATTGCAATTAGCTGTAAGGGGTACAGATTGTAGTTGTTTTATAGAAGCAAAACTATGAAATCTATACATGTAAAGAAGTTATGGTGGCCAAAATATGTTCTGAGTATTAAATTACATTATGTCATAATACATAGGCCATTTCTTACAGATCTAATAGCAACTTATTTTTTTTTCCTTAACAAGGAGGTCCAGAATGAATATCTTGGCAGCTGAACTTTACTCATAGAGGTACAGACTGTAACTGGGTGATCACAGCTGTGTTCTAGACTGGTGTTATCAGAAGTGAAATTCTGTGTGGCTTTTCCATCTCTCCATCATCTGGAAGATGAAAAGGATGATATGAGATACCAGCATCCTGACTGACACCAATGGGCAAATGTGTCCTCACACACTAGGACAGCCAAGCTGAGCTAAGGTGAGCTACTGCAGCTTATCCTTTCCTTACTGGAAGAGCAATGAGGCTGCCTTAGAGCTTCAACCCTTCTCATGTCATAACCAAAACCACAGAAGTCATGGCAGTGTAAAGTACCACAGGACACCCCTACCTGCTGCCCTCTATTTCTGAGAATGTGGTCACTCAAAAGGGTATTGGTGGCTTTATACTACCCTACTGGAAGCCACCAGTGACCATTGCTTTCTCTGATTCCAAAAATCCATCCTGTACTCTTCAGTCTCTCAACTCAGATGTCTCTAAGGAATGGTCCTGGGGACATCAGCATGCTGAACGTATTATCAGCATAAGCCTTTGTCAAACACTGACACATATTGGTCTAGCTGGGGATCTTAAGTGGGGCCAGCATTATGTAGTCCTTTCCTGGGTGGGCAATTTAACTCTCAGAATAGTCATGGTGGCTCCCCTGGGGCACCTCTGAATATGGAGGAGCAGGAGGAGCTTCGCAGAAGGTTTCTTGCAAGGCTAAGTTCCTCACAGTGAAGGAACTGCCTCCATTCATTGATATCAACTGAATGCTTGTAAAGAAAGATAAATTCACAAAGCTATGGATTGCTGAATACCGGAGTTCTAAAGTCAATGATTCCTAGCACAAAGGAATAAGATCCTCACTAGAGCTACTCAATGGATTTCAGCTGAAATTATTTTCTCCAGAAAACATCAGGGTTTCTCCCACCATCTTTTAACATTACTGTTTTCAACACAGTCTCCGTTGTCTCTGTGGCCCTCTGCTGCCACTTAGTAGTGATCCAACAACAATGAGAATACGATGTCATTTTTGTTACCTGAGCTTCCTCACTGCAGAGACAGAAATACACTTGTTAACAAGTATGAGAATGAACATGCAGGGGTATGGCTTGTGCACAATAGACAGTGCTGAGGCAAGCAGACATGATTCTCTTTCCTCTACCCCAGTTATAATCCAACTGTTGTATTATATGTGGTCTTGCATATCACAACAGTTAATTACCACAAGCATTAAAAGCAACTAGATCAAAGGGGTACCATAGATGACACTACACCAGAATCTCCATTTACAGCATCTAAGTTAACATTGCAGATGGTCATTTTATTTTCTGGAAAGTTCTCTTTTACATTTTAAGTGCTGCACTTGGTGGTTTATTTGCCAGAATCAGTTTTATCTAAACAGTGGCAATAAACTTTACTACTGACTCTTTACCCTCCAGGATTTTGCTTTTCCCTGGTCATTTCTATTCAACTGGTCTGTTTTCCACTACAATTTTCCCTTTGTCTGGTCTGCAACATATTTGTGACTAAACAAACAACATCAGTTCAGTAGATGGATCTTCGGACCCAAACTCCAGAGTAAATTCCATAATCAACTAGGCTGAATGATGCTTTTAGCAGGCCAAGGCTGATACTCACTATAATTCACATTCCCTGGGTACACTGCTCTGTAATAAAGCTTGAATGTCAGGCATGTCAGCCAAGAGCTAACATACCTGCTTGAACTAGTCTTGTGCCAATGGAAACATATCACCAACTGAAAACATTTAACCTACTGTATAATAGTAAATGGATTCTTTTTAACCAAATGAAGAATAATTACTTATACACAGGCACACAAATATGTTAAATGTTAATATGCAATAAAGCCTTAAACATTGAAGAGATATTAGAGTCCAAGACATTTTTGCCCATCAGTAGTATTAGTTTAACAGGACAAACTTTCATTATATTCTGGCATTTCGTACATACAGTACGTTGTTTATGCACTAAATGTCAGAATATAAAGATGGTTTAGCCCTTTTATTTATGTATTTAAGAGTTATTAATTTAAGAGTGACCTTATTTAATCATGTCCACAGATTTCAAAATAGACCTTTGGGTTGTGAGGAGGCATTAGTTGTTGCTTAATGCTCAGATATGTGCTTAGCCCTCCTAAGGATCCTTTTCTCCCCTCTAAGCTTGCAACTCCAGCGTGCACAATGGTTTAATCGTATATTGTTCTCTGAGTACTAACCCTTTACAAATCATATGACATAAAAAGAAAAATAAGTAACATTGTAAAGACAGTAATGAGAACTGTTGAGCTAAAGTGCCTCTTAAAGAAATCCTAATAAATTCCAGAATTTCTAGTCTTCTGGCAAGCTTTCCATTTAGAATAAAATCAATGATCAATGGTTGCAAACAGTCAGCATCAGGCTTGCATGCCTCCAGAGCAGAAAAAACTCATAGACGAAAGATGACATTTAAAGGAAAAAAGCTGACATTGACTCCATCACTGTCATTGCTTCTGCCATAAAGCAGCTTCAAATATTAAAACATTTTTCATCTGTGCTGCATTATTGGCACCAGAAATTGTTTTCTCTCTGTCTGATACTCACTTGAACTGCAGCAGAGCTCCCCAGAGACTCCAGATTGTTACCAAGGCCTCATAACATATTGGCAGTTGATGTGGTGGTGTTCATGTACACTTGCCACTCACAAAGGAGCCTCCCCCTCCCTTCACACTCACAGGAAAAAGAAAATGCTCCGACTGGAATTTCAGTCAAGTTCAATGAGTTCACTGACTCGGATGTAGGAGCTACTCTGCATCGTTTTGTGTGGCCTCCTTGAACTCAGTGTGGGTGGGTGTATCATCCACACTGGTGGTTCTGTGGCAGTGTACTAATAAACTGATCATTTGCATGTATTTTTTTTTTTTTCAAAATCTCAGTCCTTCTCTTTTTGCATAAATGCCTCTTCATTCATCTCACATTCTGTGCTCACTTATCTGTTCCCAGGTAAGTGTTTCACAATTCAATGGGAAAAGCAGAGCTTTTGTTGATCAGTGCACTTACAATCTGTCACTAGAAAAGTAGACAGATTTAGATGCATCACAGAAAGCCTTCACTTGCTATGAGATAATCTTAGCATCAGTTTTTATGCAAGCACATCTGTAGTATATAGGTCAGTGAGAACTGGTGGACAAATAAACCATAACTAGTGCATCAGCTCATCAACAGAAATCAGACACCTAAATCCCTATTAGCATTAAAAACACTGCTGAAATGAAAGAATACACTACTTTTTGCATCATCTTAAGAAAAAAATACCACCACCAAAAAAACCATAAACTTAGTATGTTGTCAAGCACTGGCAAGTCCCTCAGTTTATGAAAGACAATGCAATTAAATGCAGCTTCACATCATCAGAAATGATTCATGTGTCTTCCTGCTAGGGGAGAGACTGAGCCATCTATGAGTGGAGGTTTCTGTCAGAAGCACTTTCCCAAGATGTAATGTTCAGAAGGATGTGGGGCAGCAGGACAGGTGGGTCAGCTTTAGTTCCACTCCCTTTGGTGCATTACGACCATCACAGAGGCCGGAGCCTAACTCACCTTTGACTTATTATCAAGTGCAATAACAAAACAGACCAAAGACAGACAGTAAATTACCTTCTGTTATTTTCTGCTCTCTCCACCCTCCTTGGCAGTGAATACACACACTTGGACATTCCAGGTGTAAAACAGAATGAATGCTGCAATTTGCAACTCTGTCCAGTAATTTATTTTTAAGAGCAAGGTCTCTGCCCTATGACACTTAAGAAACATTGCCCACCAGACCCTTTGAGACTATCTGCAGTTATAGGAAAGCAAAAAAATTAAGACTCAAGCTGACAGGAAGCGAAGATTTGCTCACTGTTCACAACTTCACCACCTTCATCCACCTTTTGACCAAGAGAGCCAAGGGACTGCTACTCAAACCACTTCCAGGAGCTCAGGCACAACAACACACAGAAGCTGACTGTGGTTTCTGTGCCTGCAGTATAACCTCAGCTCTTACAAGCCATAAACCACTAATGTCAGCATCCCACAGAACACCAGACTGGAAATTGGCCTGCAGTATTGCTCTTAGTGCCACACTGCCTGGCACCAACCAGCGTCACAACTGACACAACTGCAAAGCAAAATGTGACCCTAAGGGATTGCCACACCACTTGGATGGCAGTGCTGGTACATCTTGTGCTAGGAAGCCTGAGCTTCCATTACTGTTATCTTGCTGTGATGCTGTCTCATCTCATGAGACCAGCTTTTAAAAATCTGGACAATCAGGGGACTTATAAGAGTTTAAACAACCCTACCTGCCCTCTCCCAAAATAGAAACCCTGAGAAATCTATGCCCTCCTTGTCCCAAGGGCAAATCAGCTCACACAAATCAACTTGTCTGTCTGCCTCCAGCCTAGCTCCAGGAGACAGCCCCGTGCCCTCTCACAGGGTAATACCTTACTGTGCCAACCCATTTTGTGAATAAGTCATATGCAGCAAATGTTGATGCTGGCCCTGCTCAAGGTGTCAGGGAACCTCCTAGCTACGGATAGTAAAATTTATAGGCACCAATATCCAAAACTGCAACAGGATGGTCTGTTTTAGCAAGTTGAGCACCTAATTAAAGCAAGTGGCTCTAATCTCAGGTCTGGCAATGACTGGCTGCCTTGACAGTAGCAATGCTTTATCTTTCTGTTGTCTGTTCCAAAGGCAGAAAGCCACTTGCTTTTCACCAGAGCTTCTGGAGAACTGGGTGGTTGCATGCAAGTCCCTGAGAGAGGAAAATGCAGGACAGGGATGAACACTATTGGTAGACAACCATAAGAGAAGCAAACACGAGATGGAAGCTCAGGGTGGTGGAAGGGGCAGGAATGAAGGTGAGAGAAGGATGCTTTATGTTGTCAAATGGTTTGGTTTGTCTCAGTGGAAGACACCCCCAGCATTACTCCACTGTGGGATTTGGGGGTTGGGTTTGGTTTTTTTTCAGTGTCACTAGGACACAGTTTCCTGGAGACTGACAGCACTAAAAAAAATTATAGGGTTTCAGTCTATGAAAAGGAAGTAATCATTTGCCACAGACCTTTTGCTGGATATTATCTCATGAGTCATGACCCGTATCAAGAGAGCAGCCGTTTGAGCCTGACTTGAAAAGCCAGTGGTTGATAATGTTCCCCATATATTCCTGCAGGTAACGAGTGATATTTAGCTGAGAAGGTCTGTATAACTTGGCTTGCTGGCCCTTTTAACTCAAGTAACTGCCTGAGAGTGAATGACAGACTAGAGAGATTGTGTTGAAAACAACCAGAAAGAAAAATCAAATGAAAAGTATCTGTGTAGGTTGGTTTATTGTGGAAGTGAATGACAGCATTAGGATTTAGACCTCCTAGTTTAACACATCCTGCCTTCCCTAGTTTAATAACTATATACACAACTAAAAGACAGCATATAAAAACATGCAGCAATTCAGTGGATCAGGGTTGCTGTATTTGGATTATCAGGGCATTTAGGGGGGGAAGCAAAAAAAAAAAAAAAAAAAAAAAAAGGAACACAACACACAAAAAAGACCACAACACACAAAAAAGACCACACAGGCAGACAGCGCAAAGAGCCTCTCCACAACCATCTGCCACAACATCACGTGGCTCTGTAAACTGACAGACACTCCTTTAGCAGGGCCCAGGCACGTCAGATGAATCAATCAATCAAAAAAATTCTTATGAAACTTAATCACGGAGGGTCGTGTTAGGGAGTGGGGAACAGATTAAATTACCACGGTATTAGATACGGGAAATGATTTCTGTCAAAACCATCTTTACTGCAATTATAATATGTTAATTATGTATTTCATTAAGTAAGTGGATTAGAGTCTGCACAGATGAAATCACGCTGAAGGCTTTGAATCATTTGCTGAGCAGTGTGGGAGGACTGGTGTGAATGGAACTCAGTTAATTTTGAAAACTTTCACATGCTAAACATGTCCCCCCCCCTCCCTGCAACTGCAGGAAATAGATGTCTCCCAGATTGCTGTGTAAAACATCCAAAGACCACATTCATTTTAGTGATGTAATCAGATCATGCCTGATGTGGTCCAGGAGCTTGTCAAAGATGCCATAAATGTGTTTGCGTATAACGAAGCTACGCTGTCTCTGAATCTCCCAGCCATAGAAGGAAGATAACTTGGATTGGATACCAGCTTCCTTGTAGTCTGTGCTCCAGAACACAGCGCTACCCAGCACAGAAAGAACACAAAAATCCCCCTTATTTTAGGTACTGCATAGCCACCTATGCAGCTGTCAGCCATAGGCTGAGTGCAACATTTATGATGTAAATGCATTAAAATAGCACAACTCTGCAGTATCCTGCATCTTTTGTGCTCCTGCTTATTTCTCATTTGATGACCAAAAAGTCCTGGATTCATAGAAAAAGGCTAGTTAGTGATGTATGAACAGTAGCCCTGGTAAGTCAGTAACTTGCCATGAGTTTCTGTGTACCTGAAGGGACTCACACTGGGTGAAATGCTCAGAAAGTATAAGTCAGGACAGCTACTGGTGTCAGTAAAACCAACCTGGTTTACACCATGAGAGGATCTGGCCCAACAGTGTAATCCTTACATTTTTCAGATCAGATTGATGCACCTAGGTACAGCAAGAAACCATAACATCAGCTATGTGTGAACCTGAAGTGACCATTTTAGTTTGAATTCTGTGTGACTGAGAGAGTGCATTTCTGTTTCAATAGTTAGATGTTCCTCATGCATTTAATGCTGAGCTCTTGGCAGAGAAAAGAACATGAAATAAGGGAAGATCGTGGTAACTATTGTTCTCCTCACACCACAATAAATTAAATGGCTCATTTTAAAGGTTTATCTCCGTAAGGCAAATTAATGAATAAATAAAAATAAATGTGTCAAGCTCTAATTAACAACAAGAATTGGGCATCTTGTCACGGAATTGTAGTTTTAACAGTAGGTAACCTTCCATTCAAGGGAGACTACCTCACATATTAAAAATAAAAGGACATTCAGTGTCACAAAGGAATAAATCTTCCAGCTCTTGCATATCCCTCTCTTCTTTGGAATAGCTTCCAGGGTAGGAGAGTCATTTGAAATATATGTGAAAAAATAAAAGCAAAATAATTAATTTTAAAAAGGAGCATATATACAATATACATAAATTTGCCTCATCTCAATTATTTAGTTATCAGCAATAATCACAAGGGATTTAAAAGGAGGAAAATCTGAGACAGCATAACACCCTGCATGGAGTGAACGTTGGTGTAAATGACTGGAAAAGGTTGGCTGATTTGATGAAAACCCAATCAGACTCTCTAGGGAGATATTACTTTCCTCATTATTCCACTGATTGGCCTTATTTCATCTGAAGAATGCAGCACATTCTTTACAGTGCTGGCAAGCCTCTTTAACAATATCCAAGGAAAAAAAACCCTATCACCTCTGTAATCGAAACAACAAGGAAATTAACCAGAGTCACTTTCCTTAGGGAACTGTTAGAGAACCCCCCAAAAATTTCTGATGCATTGGCACAGCGAAGCTGCGAAGCAGAGGGGGTAGGATTTTGTCAGATTTGGCACACAGCAAAAGCCTTTCATAAATTTGCTAAAAGCAACTAGAACAGCAGGCTCAAACCATAACTCCACCCTCTGCACTGGAAATAGAGAAAAAATACAAACCAACACTGGAGTTGTTTGCTTGTAGCAACCTAATCTTAACCAACAGTGACATAATTTACTAAGGGAGTTCGTTCTTGTGATACAAAATTTGTTATGCCCACATCACTGTGCAGGGCTTTAGAATAAAGCAGCAATTTCAAGTACAAAACACACTTGTGAAATTCAGTCTGAGAACTGTGTTATCAATGGCCTCAAGCTTGCAATAACTGTTAATTAAGTGTATTTTTCATTATTCTTTAGCAAAGAAGCAAGATTTAATGATGTACGTTAACAATAGATGATCATTTAGAGTAGTGACAATAACAGTTTAATTATTCACACAAACGTAAAAGTTAACTTCATAACTTATTTCTTCGTAAGAACAAGTTCATTTAAAATATTTTGAGCAGTGCATACAATTACCACATACGGTAGCTTGCCACACTGGTTTTGTGGATACAATTCAATTTGCTACAGAAATCTGTCCTCTGGAAGTAATGCAGGGAGGGAATGCTCAGGTTTGGGTGTTTTTTGTTTTGTTTTGTTTTTTCTTTTTTTCCTTCTTTTTTTTTTACCCCTTTCCTGTTGAGTAGAACAGAATTTACTAGCAGCAGATAGCAGTGAACCCACTAGGTTAAAAAACTGGAGTCCTCGAACAATGGACCTCAAAATTGCCTAAGCTATTTCCAAACCTTCCACAAAGGCCTTTTTTTGAATTACAGGAAATACTGTGGGCAGAGAATAAAAATACAGCTAGCTTATGATGAGCTGGAAAATGATGCTCAGAACTTACTTGAACACCAACTTCTGAATGCATTTGAATGTCTTGAAACCACTATCCCAAACTAAATCTAAATTAAACGTAGTCAAGAGCCTTTTGTGAGGTTGATGCTTCTAGTGTTTGTAACAGATCAAAAGGCATGTCAATTTGATTCAAAGACTGCAAGTGCCCAAGGAAATGATAACCACAACACATTTAAACATATTCAAAATAACCACCTATTACATAAGCAATAATGAAATAATGATTCAGCCTATTCAGTCAGTTGATAGATTTCAGTGCTGTAATGTGTACATTTTGCACTCATTTTGCTGGACAAGCCCAGACACCCAAATAGCAATTTTAGACTATGTTTCCTGATTGGGAATGTAGAGATGCCCCTCAGTTATTACTCAGGACTCTCAAAAATGTCTGCCACACAGAGAATTGGAACTCAGTAATAGCATGCCATATCTGTGTTCAGCTGACTCTTTGATTTACTGTGTTCTTCAATCCTGTGCCTGAAAACCTGCAAGGATAATGTGATGGAAGCCTGATCCATTGTCCCTCTCAGGTTGTTCTCTCTCTCTGTTAAGATAGCATTTTAAAAGACAGATTCAAGACCAATTAAAGATTTCACGAAGAGCTATGAGGGTGTCTATTTTTAAAGAAATGTTCCTCCCTTCAAGTAAGAAATAAGAAACAGAAAAAGAAAAAAAAAAATCAAGGCAGATGCATGCTCTTACAACCATAAAATAGCAGCTGACGTAGGGGAAAGATTAAGATTGTGAAGATTATTCCCATTTGAAAGAACTTCTCCATTTACATGTGTTTTATTTCTAAGCAAGGCCAACTGAAAGGGAGGTCAGGTCAGGCTACTTGTTTGACTTAATTGACACCCACATTTTGGACTCCCACATCTCTGAGAGTGTTCTTAGGAAGTTCCCTTGAGTTTTGGCTGCTTGCAGTGTAACAATGGAAATGTGGGAGACATTACATGCCTGCCTCTGAACTGCCTTCAACGTAATTCATTATGCCTTTTTCTCCTGCTGGATTAACATTGCTATGAAAGCCAGTATATTTGCTGTTCTAGCAAACACAAGACCCTTCTTTTGGTCAAGCTTATCAGAGTCACACAATCCAATATTTCATTTTCTTGGAATGAACAAATACTCTGGTATAACAGAGCCAGAAAACATCTACCTCAGGACATTCTTGTCCATCACTGCAGTGGAAGCAAGGAGAGACAACCTGACCTTTGGATCTGTGTTTAGGAGGCACCCATGTTCTGGAGCCAAACATCTGGGTTTTATGCTAAAACCATTGCTGGTTTTAGCAATATCAAGTTCAGTGCCTTGTGACTGTCTATAAAATTCTGAGAATAAGACAAAATTCACTGTTTTTCAAGTGATGCTCATTGGGAGCTGCTAAAACTGAAATGAGAGATTAAAACATAAGCTAAATGAACTAAAAGGTTGCCATGCTATCAAGCAGCAGCTCTTTTCCTCTCCAACCCTTGGAGAAAAGAAAAATCTCAGAATGAGTGGGAGTGGAAAACATGAAGAAATAGATTCATTACCACTGAGTACATTTTGAAGAAAAGACTCCAACAGCTCTGTGGTTTTGTGCATATAGTGTGGAGTCTGCAACATGCATACTCCATGGTTCATCTTAAAACACAAAAAGATCTATTCTTGGATCCTAAAGGTTGACCACTTTACACACAGTTCCTCCAATAGGCTTTGAAGGTCACAACCATCCCTGGATTGCCCCAATAATGATGTTTACCCTTACAATAACTGAATTATTGGAGATTTAGAAGCTTGACAACTTCTTAGAAGTTAATCTATAGGGTATTTTGCAGACCCCAATCAGGTCTCATGTACTTCTTGCCTAGGGAAGGAGGCAGGTGGAGCAACAATCCTGAACAAAGTACCTTAACTTGAACTCAACAGTGCTTCATTCACACCCTTCTTAATTCATTGTTCAGGCAGACCTTCCTCACAGCTGTCTGGAGATAGACTACATACACCTCCTCAAAGACATGAAACTAACCACTAATGTGTTTATCAAAAGAAAGATGCTCTTATTTGGGGGAGAAACAGATGTGAAAATACATTCCTGGACACCCCAAACCAGTAGACTTTCAAGACCACACCTTACATCATGAAGAATTTATCTAGACAAAATTACCCAATGTCTTTGATGAATCCAGAGTACTATCACTTATTTATTGTACTTTTCACTAAGGAAGGCTGATTTTTTTACCGATGGAAGATTATAACACCTGATTACACCTCACATGACAGAGCTTATATCCTATCCACAAAATGTTCCAATATGCTAATCTTCATGTACCCTCTTGATCAAGCAATTCAAAGTGAGATGAGAGATTACAGGGGTTTTCAACAGTACAGAAATCAGACAAACATAACTTCAGTAAATATGCCAGATGAACTGGCTGTACAAAAGTCTTACTCAATTCAACTCCAACCTAGTTTCTGAACTTTAAATTAGAATAAACCAAAACACATCAAATTAGAATAAATTCTACAGAGGGAATTTCAGAGGTTATTTAAAATTTCTAAAATTCATTAAAATCATTACCTTAAGCAGAAATTCAACCTGCAGCATATAAGGATGTACATCTGAGTAAAGTAATTTTTCCTGTTTTGTTCAGTTATGGTGCTTGGCTGCAGTATTAGACATAACATTTCATTAAGGGTGAAAAAAAAAAAAGTCTTGTTTTCCTTTTGGAAAGAAATAGAAAAAAGCAACTTGCTTTCAAGCCTTGTGGAGTCATTTATCTTCTTGTAGAATGCAATCTGACTCACCTTCTAATCCTCTCCAGCTCTCGTTTATCCCAATAAACAGATATTGCCTCTTGTGTGTCCTGACTTGGGTTGCTTAACTCAAAATGGGTGTGGTACTTGAAGAAAGCTTTCTCAGATCTGTTTCTGGTGAGCTAAAGTGCTTTGGGACTTGTTCCTTGTTAGGCAAAAAATGAAGAAGGAAAAAAAAATCCTTGCAATGTGTGCTGTCCAGTTTCCAGAAATGGAAACAGAGTTAAATTAACACATACAGGCCCAGAGGTTGACTCCTGGAGGTTGTGTGAGTTCTGCTCTTGCTAACCACCACCACAGATTTAAAAAAAAAAAAAAAAAAAAAAAAAAAAAGAGAGAGAGAGGCTTTTCTGTTCTTTCCCAAGTGGTCTCAGAAGGTAAACAAAGAGACGAAGCCAACAGTTTTATTAGTATTTGGCCAGTAAAGCAGCCAATTTTAATTTTAGTGTACTGATAAAACAGTTGGACAGTTTCAAAAGCTATGGAAATACCAAGCCCCAGTCAACTTCTGAGTTGTGACTTCAGACTAAACCCAACTCTCTTGTCAAATCACTTAAGCTTGTCTAGTTTCCTTTGTAGCCTGGGAAAAATCACAGGTTTTGATCAATTGCCGAGGAAAACTATAAATCAGACTGCGGTCATTGAAAGTTAGGCTCAGGTTCACCATATGGTTTGTAAACCTGGGGAATCACTGACACGTTTTGAGTTTCTGATGAAACCTGAAACATTAGCTGGATTCACATGGTTTCAGTTTCCCTTGCAAACGTTTCAAACTCCCCGTTCTCTTAAAGAGTAAATTCCTTCATTCATTCTAGAATGTGTTAGGAGATCACAAAGGAAATTTAAGCTTAAAAAGAAGAAAAAAGCAAAAACATACGGTTTTCACAACTGTGTATACAACCAGCTTAATGACCCGGACAAATGCACTTAATTAAGCATTTGTGTGCACAGTTACCCAGTTTGTGAATAAAGCCTTTACAATTGCATGTACTAACTGGATGTCAAATGTGCCTCGATTGTAGATACCCCGTCGTAAAACTGACCTTACTGAAATGTGGCCTTCAACGTAATCAATTGGTTTTTTTCTATTTTGAGGCATGTATAAAATGTCAGATATATTCAGCACATCAGCTCGGTGTAAAACTCAACAGCCAACCTGGGAGGTTAGGTTTTTCCTTTGCAAGATTGTCAGTGTGACTAGCCCTAGGTATTTGGAAACTGAGAGGCTTTCCTGTTTTATATGCGAGTATGGGAGCTATTTAAAAGAAATAAGTGCATGCCTCTCCCATTTTGGTGAGAAATAGTTAATGTCCCATAGTCTTTGATTTATTTATTAAAAGTATTTTACCAGAAAACACAACAGAGACAGGCCTTCTCATTTACAGTGAGACCCCAGAGAGCAGTAAATTTACATACACAAAGGACTAGCATCAACCCCTGAACCTTTAATGTTTATTTTGATAGCCCACCCTGCTGGTAAGGCCTTTTGTTAAGAAGCCAGGTACAACAAGGCAAGGATCCAAACAAACAACACTGGTAGCTTTGTTGACCAGGTCATATGATGTCCTGCCCTTGAACAGTACCCCTTGTCTTTTACCCTTTGCCCCTAGAAAATGAAGTTAGTTGGAGTCCCTGTGGCAGATTTAGCATTTCCTTTCAGTGTCTGCCAATCTATCAAAATTCAGCTACCGCTGTGAACCCATCAACTCAGTGCAAAAAAGAACAAGGCTTACCACGGACCCCCTTCAAAGTAGCAATCATTTATCCCTTCCTGAACTTTAGCTGACCTTTGTAAGCATGCTAGAAGTTGAAGCATGTAGCACCTTGTCATGTACGATCTAGGCTGTGGGTTTTTACTCTCTCCCCACTCAGCCCCAAACTAAAGCTTTTATTTCATTTCATTAATAGAAAGCATTGCATTTAGGAATAACCACTTGAAGGGAAATAAAGTCCTCAATACAAGGATACAATTGCTTTAGCAGCATGCAAAAAAATAGAAACAAATATAAATATTCTGCATTTACTGAGCCAGTTAGCATCACTTTGTAGAGGAAATAAACGAAACAAGTGGATTCCATTCACAAAGATTTATTGGAGGGGGGAGGAGGGGCAATATTGTTCACAGAACACAATGATGCATTTACATACAAATAATTGCAAAGTAAAGTGAATCATACAGAACCTTCAGCTCCCAAACTAAGAATACCACATAACTACAATAAATTGGCTAAATATTGCACTAGGTTTATTTTTTTAAAGCAGGAGGAAAATCTAGGTTGTGGTGAGGGTTATACACAGTGTAACTCCCTCTGTAAATTTAAACTGACCTAAGGGACATAATTACATACATCTCATCATGAGACAATATACTTTTTATTTGTTTGAATTTTATTTGTATTGGTGAAACTGACCTGAAACTGACACAAGTTTATTAGAAAAAGGACTCTCAAAAACAGAGTGGGCTGGTCTTCTTACTTAAGATGGATGTGCCAACTTCTAGTATGATTAGAGAAATGGATAACTCACTAACATCTGTGCAAACTACAATAAAAAGGGATTTAGTGTTACCCCAAGGAAGGTAAAAGAGGCTGTCTGTCCATTAAACGCTTTATTACAGTGCCAGCAGCTTTTTTCTAACTCAGTTATTCCTGCACAGAGCTCAGCACTGTGACTGCCTGTCATCCTTACCAGACAGTGCTTGGGGCTCCGTAGTTTTTTTTGTGCAAGGTAGATGACAATCAAATGACTCATTGAGCAGAGAAAGCTCCTGACCCCTAGTGAAGGATTAACTACGGAAAGTGAGTGTGATCATGTCACACCATTACTTAGAATTTTCACAGTCAATTTCTGAAAATATGAGATAACTCCTTAAAGAGACAGCTCTTTCAGGAAGCACTATGAGCCAGCAGAAGTTCCCTTCCAGTACAAAGGCAGACATAGCCATCACAGGGACATCTGCTTAGCTGCTCAGTGTAAACCAAACGCTATCCTTCTCATGACAGTAGACAAGGTTAAGAGCAAGCAAGACAGAAATCAGATGGCTTAGACAATTCAGGTGGTCTAGGCAGAAGGCAAAGTGATACAAGACTATTAAATCCTATGTAGTGGCACAGTTTCCATTCATGCTAACGCAAGGACTTTTAAAATACAAACATTACAACTCTGTGCAAAATTTCACATGATGCCTTTTATACATTAAGAGATAAAAACTCTCAGCCTACGGCATGAATGCAAACATCCAGCAGCTGCCCAACAAATCCACTGAAAACAACAAATGTTTTACTACACTTGCAACCCCATGAAAACTATTCCTCTGTGACACACCTGTAGTACTGTGAGGAAATCTAAAGACGAAACACAGAAATGCTGTTGGGTTCACCAGCAGCGTTAAGCTCCATCTTGTCTCTGTGCACCTATTATCACTTTCTCACATTAAAACCCCCTCATGGTATAAGAAGAGAGGTTTGACCCATTAATCAGCAAATGAAGGGCCCATTTGCTCTGTTTTTACATAACACACCTTTTTCATGCATAGTTCTAAATGTGAGATTCATCAAGTTTCCACCAAAAAAAAAAAAAAAAAAGCAAAAAGAAACCAAAAACCACTCAGCCTAAGAATCTCAAAGCTTGGGCGTGCCAAAATGAGTTAACATCTGCTGCTGCCTGAATCTAATTGAAATGATTCATTATAAAATTTACAGATCTGCTTAATGATTTTGTATTTCTTTCTCCAAATCACCTTGTTCATTATCTCACCTTAGGTAAGCTAAATTCAGCAGCACTGTAGTTTCTCTCACCAGCTGGATTTTGTACACAACCGTACCTAATAAAAGGAGGCTGATTTTTCCTTTAATGTTAGGGGGTTGGGTGGTTTTGTGGAGGATTTTTTTGGTTTTGTTTTGGGTTTTTTTGGTAAAGCTACTCCTTCAGAAAAGAAAAGATCTATTATCATCAAGCAGAGACCCATTAGGGGCGTCTTGGAAATTTGGACCCTTTTACTAGAATTGGAGCATTAAATAACAGTTTAATCTATGGCAGTTTTCTGGCTGATGGCATTTTTGCTCTCAGGTAAGGTCGTCTCGATATATATGCATTTAGAGAAAACCAAACCAAGAATATTTTTCTGCTTTTGTTTTATTTTCAGGTATCCTACTATTCATCTGCTAAAACGTTAAGTCACATACAGAACGTGTGCACGTTTGATTCTACACTGTTGTGTTTTTAAAAGGAAGATCCTTTATGTGTGCAAAAAAAAAAAAAGAGAAAGGGAAAAGGGGAAAAAAAAAGAGAGAATAAGCATGTGAATAATTAGATCAGAGATAGATGCCACCTTTTCTCAGTGTTGAAACTGTGAGGGGGGAAAAAAGTGCTACCATATAATTGACATAATTGATCTATTTTTTTCCCTTTTTTGCTGCAGTAATTTTTTATGCATGCCATTGTTGCTGTTATTATCCAAGATGTGATCTTGTGTGGTTGATAATACTGACTAGATATGAATACTGGTAAGTACCAGCCAATCACAAATCTATAGTGTCTATTTCTGCATCACCAGGTGCTATCTCATGGGAAATATCCTCTTTTTTGGCAGGCACACAGCGCTCTGCATTATCTGTCATTTTCATTAGATTCAAGCTACAGCTGAGCCAAAAAGACTTAGTTCTAGCATATGTGCTCAAAATGGCCAAGATGAGATTGTCCAAATTCACCCTTTCAGGATTGTATTAGAAAACAACTGGAGCTAAAGCTAAAAATTAGAGCTAGTAAAGTATGTGAATTACATTTGGGAAACTGCAGACACCGTGAGCTCAAAAGATTTCCAGCTTATCACAGTCATCACCTCCAAAAGCTCCAAGGAGCCTAAGTCAGCAATTTCTATGTTTTTCAACACTTCTTTTGTACAGACTAAATGTGATGATGTCAACAAAGAACAACAAGGACATCACAAGAAGACAAAATCCTTCTGTTTTCCAGTGGCTCAGAAAAACTACAGCAAGAAGCCACTGATTACATGCAAATGCCATATTTAATAGGTCAATGTTATTATATTCTGAGTCAGCACTAATGTATTAGTTGGGACTGTTGTTTATTAATAATTCTGTAGCTAAACTATATGAAATGGGACCATGAGCCTTTCTTCAATTACAATAAAATAGTAATACTGTATCCTTCATCTAATGAGGACAGGCTTAATTGGGATGGTTGCTTTATTAAGATACCTCCCAGGAAACTAATTTGGTATAATGTTAGTGAATAGCTGTGACTGCTGTTTAATTGGGATGGTACTAACAAAAACTCTGCTTAATGGGGATACATTTGGTCAGTACCAAGGGGTTAAGTGATACTTAACTTGGTGTTAAATGGGTGTGAAATTCTGAGTTTTGTTCTTTTAATGAAGACGTAGCTAACTAGGGGTCAGGCAAGTAAAACACAGAGGAAAATGGAGTTACATGGCTATCAGTTTTGTCCTTTTATTTTACTGCAAGAACTTAAAACATGGTGAGCGACTCCTTGGTAACATTCATTCAGTTTCTTGGGTATCATCTCTTTTATCCATTTTCTGTTAAAATTTACTAGTATCTGACTTTTAACCTGATTTCACATGACTGATTTCATATGATTTCATCTTGCATTTAGGTGGGTCACATAGCCAAGGGCTACAAAGAAGCCTTTACTTCTCTTAAATCACTTAATTTAATGAACTGAAGCACAAGTCTTTTGTTACTGCTATACAAAAGGCTGAAACTAGCAGGAATGCTCAAAATTAAAATCAAAAGCCATACCCATGCCAGTTCTCCTGCAAACCATCCATATGCATGAGAAAATGTATCTATAGCAAAGTTCAATCTCCTGTAACAAGTAAATAGGTTACACAGACCTTCCTCCTACATGTAAGCCTCAAGGAACTTGTGAAAGTAGAAACAGTAACTTGATCTCAGTCATCAGCATGCACATAGGAAGTTACCAATAGCAGTACACCTACCAGCAGTTGTGGGACATATTAGCTAATAAATGTTTTATGTTAAGAAGTTTTGGTCTATGGAATGTAAATCCTTAATTATGAGTGCTACACCACATCTAAAACATTTATCAACCCATATTGAACAGCAAACATCTGTAACAAAAAAAAAAAAAAAAATCAATCTCTTTTTGTGGCTTATTTGCAAACCTAGGAAAAACTAAATTGTGCATAATAAGCACCAAAATGATCAGAAGATTTGCAGAACTGGCATAAAAAGATAAAAGGATATCCCATTATGGTACTTCTGCATATCTCTGACTACAAGAAGTCAAGGTTTATTGGTGACAGGAAACATACCTGTTGGCATTTAATAAAAATATTTACAAGAAATCAAGTTAAAGGCTGTGTTTTAAAAATCAAACATGAGGTACGAGTCCAAAATGGATCTTTGGAGATTGTTAAAATTTAATGCTGCTTTGAGTACTGTTTACTGCTACCAAGTATTAAATTACACTGCCTTGATTACTCTTGTTGAACATTCACTCTGTTTAGATTGCTGGGGGGGGGGGGAATCACGTAATGCTTTCTTAGGGCCAAAAGCCATCAAAATTGATGACAAAATACCTTTAAGCTCCTAAAGTTCAAGTCAAGTCACTGCTACCTACCTGCTAAAGGAGAAAAATACAGAAACTGCCTTGGATTTTGATGTCACTTATTGGCATGTTAATGGAAACAAGATGAAGAATCTCAAAACATTTGAGTGAAAGAGCATACAAATAAACTTTCAAGCTGTCTTTCAGAAAGCAAGTCTAAAGTTATTAAATATGTAAATTGCCTTATTAGAAGAATGATGTCTTTTTAAGCAGTTTAATTACATTGAAATCTTTCAATAGAGAAATTTAGCAGTTCTGCACGGGAAAAAGTCTTTTAGAAAAGGGACTGAGGTGTGACATATGAAAACTGCAAGAAACATTCACAAGTTGAGAAACCACTCATTTAGTAGCTGTTACAGTGGTGCAATGAATTGACATTTTCACCAGCCCAGAGTGACACCATTCTATGGAGGCATTGCTGCTCTATGCTGTGTTTGGCCTTTCTGCCATGTCACTGATCTTCCATTCTCATAAATGGTATGTTTAAAGAGAAGGTTTGTGTGAAACAGATTTTGAAAGGAGCTAGAGATTCTGATGAGAAAAAAATCCTAACCCCTCCTGAGAAGCATAAGAGAGAGAGTTTTTAATTTGTAACATTTCTGTTACAACTTTCTTGGAATAATCATTCGCATTTTACATTTCATTGCAGGATGGGGAACCAAATTTTGACCAGGAAAATCATCCTACAGTATTATACCTCAGTATCAAGGACTGAGGCTTCTCTGGAACTTCAGGATTACGATATGGTTTTAAACACATCTGTGCCTAGATCTTCTCCCTGATTTTTTTGTAGAAACTTTTGAAATTGAAGGACCCAGATGGACCTTGTATTTGGCAACAGTGCACGATACAACGGTGAAAGACGTGAAATTCTTTGGCAGGTCAGCTCAGAGGATGCACAGGCTAATGAAAATTCCTAGTGATGAGTGAACCTAACACTTACACCATACAACAACCAAAGGATTAATGGTCAAATGAGCAGCAGGACTAATGCTCAGCTATCTCAGCAAACATCACTGGTTGTAGTCCAAATGTGGCTTTGAGGGCACAAGGAAGATAATGGCCCATACTTTGAGAAATCAATCTGTTTTTCTCCTGTGGGGACAAACGAGCTTTATGCTGCAGCAAATCTGGAATACTAATGGAGGCTCAGAAAGGCCCTGAAAGTGGTAAAATATTGCCTTGATTTTGAATGAGAGAGAATATGATTTGTAATTGGCTTGGGTCTTTGAAATTTGCTTACGGTCATTGTCTGCTAAATACTTTTTTCCTAGCTTTGTTAGCCAGGATTCTCAGTGTCCTATGATCTGTGGCTGATGAAGGTAGTTAAGGGAAAACGGTAAAATGGCAATTTGAGTCTGAACAATTCCAGCAAAAGAATTAATGAAATACTAAAACATCATGCAGCAAGATCTTTGCATACTTTCCACATTAAACTGGGGGCAGTAACCACACCACAAACCTGAACAACTTTTAGTTGTGCCACATAGTCTTGAGGGCATCATACTTCTATAACAAATGTGCTGCATATTTTTAAATCAAATATGCAAAATGAAACTACATACAAGGTGAGAATAAACAGGCAACTTCTTTAAAGCTTGTATTTCATGCCAGTTAAATATCAAGTGTGGGATATGACTGGGCTTTGCACAGTATGAAAGAATCAGTGAAACTTCCCTTTTTTGTTTGTTTTCAGTGGTGTACGCAATCCCCAGAAAACATGGCAAGAGCTAATGTAAAAACAAAAGTGCTCTGTAGACCTATGTACTTGTCTCTGCTTTGAAACAAAACAAATTCTCAGTTCTCTTTGGGTTAAGGGTTGGTGGTCTCGTTTGAGTCCACAGTGGACAGTCATCTGCGTGACATGGCTGGTATGCCTTTTGGCACAATTCAGTGTGATTGACAGTATTTGCTCAGGAGAGGCCCAAGGCTGGATGATGAAGTAACTTCCATTATAGAATACAGACAAGGTCAGCTTCATGCAGAGAGTAGCAACAAGAAGCCCTGGTCCCCAAAGCTTTTGTCCTACTGGATGTATGTTTTTGTATTTCGCTGATACGCTTTAATGAAAAAATGTTTTTCAGCTGTTAACTGCTACATGCATGAAGGTTATCAAAACTGTGGAAAAAAAATACATCTCACCTACAAGTTCAAAACCAGCTGTGCCTATCTCTTGTATCTAAAATAATCTGTCAGATGCTTTTATACTGCTTTAGATGGAGTGATTGATTTTAGAGAAGTTGTTTAGGCTGTGTCTCTCAGGAAAGCTGTCCGTAAAGCAGTAACTAAGAACAACAGTTGTATTTCAAGAGGTATGTCCAGATTTTAGGGGCCCACCTGCAGAGAGTCTCAAAACCCACAACCTTGCCTACAGAAATGGGATTGCTTAGAGCTAGAATGGAGCGTTTGACATTGCTGCCTGAGCTGAATTTTTCTAATGAAAATCAGAGTTATAGTAAAGCAAAACTCCCAATGACTTTAGGAAAGTCAGTATGAAGTGGGAGATAATAGGAGCAATTCAAGGACCACAAGAGACATTCTCATGCTGTACCCTGTTTTTTACTACTCAATATCTCACATTATAAAACCTTTGATAAACTAAAATTCAGCTTATGAAAGTAATCAAGTTCCCAATCCTTGCTTAGTGCATAGGGTACCTTCATTCCACGCAAGCCTATCCAAGACCAAAACCTCTAAGATGAAGCAGCAACTGACAGCCCATAGAAAAGCTCATCGACAAGGAATATATTTTGCAGTACACCCATTAAGAGAATTTTCTTCAACAGAAAATGAGGAGTTTGCTTCTCCTACTTTCAAAAATCAAGGGTTAACATACATGAAAAGACTGATATAAAACCGAACTCTGCTTCATGGACATAAGCCTGGGGACTGCTCTTCCCCATCCCATGCCTTTTGCAATCTAGCCTGGCTGACTGGAACCTTTTGAACTATTAATAACAGTCCATTTTCTTCTTGGTCAAATTCTGTTCCCAAAGTCACTAGGGAACACTGACAATATTCTGTACTGTGTATTTAGCAGTCTATCTAATCCCTTTCTTTCTTCTCCCCAGTAAAACCATCTCTCATTTACATGCTGCCAGACAGTACAGATTGCAGGGGTGAAAATAAAACATACAGTAGATAATGTATCAAATTTCTTTTATATCACAGACAACAACAAAAAACCAAACTACCAAACAAATACACTCTTAAGAAAGAATGTACCTTGCTGGAGGCTCATAATGCTTCTGACAGATTATTCCCATTATCTATATATATATATATATATATCTATTTACTTTGCTAATCAATTAAAATACTGAAGTTAACATATGCCATATTAAGTGGTGCATATGCTATGAAACAGTTTGTTAAAAAAAAAAAAAAAGGCAGAAATACTTTTTTGGTGAACTTCTGTTCCCATCTGATGTTTTAAAACAGTCTTGAAAAATTACCATTTTCTAGCCCCAACACAAAAGCAATTCTCCCATCCTCTGCTGAAGCAGCTGAAGTTAATGATGGAGACCTTAGGGGAGAACTGAAGTAAACTACCCCCTTCTTTGGCATGAGATTGGCCTTCAAGTCTTGCAGAAAGGTCTTAGAAACGTTTAGGGTGATGTGAAAGACAAACCCTCTCAGAAATGAAGCATATTCTCTTTGGGCAACAAAATTGGCTTCCAAAAAATCTCCCAATGACGGATTAGTTTCTGCAGTTCCTATGTGACACTATTGCCGGTAAGACTGGACATCTGAGAGAGCCATCCCCAGGCTACAGTGCCAAGCACACTAGCATACCATTGGGGTGGCATCATGGGTTGCAGTTGCCCAGATGAAAAGAAAGAATAAACAGGGGCTTGTCCCCAGCTTGAAAAGAACTGGTAAAAAAAAAAAAATTACATCAAAAACATTGGGGTTTAGATTCATATTTCCAGGACTTCCCAGATGGGTTTGACAGGCAAACGGTGTGAATGCACACTAATCCTTGCCCAACAATCCTGAAGATCCAGAGAATGGGTGAACTGGTACAAAAGCTACCTTTTTTGGGGATTCTTTCCTGCCTCATTTAAAATATCCATACACCAATCCCACTATTTCTGGGGCCAGATTTTTCACCATCTAGTAAACAACTGCATGCTGGTATTGGACTAGTCCAGGAGTACCAAAACCTAAAAAATTAAAACAGCATTTTAAAACTAGATGTTCTACTGTGGTTAAAACAGCACTCTTGAAATGCCCCAGGCTTCACACATCATTCTGATGAGGACATGTCATATTCTGATACTGACGTGTCAGGCTTAGGAGGTTTAGACAGGTACAGTTAAATCACATTGCAGCATTGAACTTCCACTTCTAAAATTTTCATCTTGCTTGTACAGCGAGTCAGGATGGCTGGCTTTACAAAGTTGACTGGCCACAAAAATAAAAAAACAGAGGAGGAAGAAGGGTGGCTTACTAGGTCAAAGCAAAATAAATAGAGGGGGTTGGGTTGATGTGTATTGCCTTCTACTCCCTATAGACTTATGCACAACCAACAAAATGAGCATGTGGAGAAAAAAAGAGAGGCAGAAGAAGTAGAATTAAGCTGCTCTGCAGATACAGTTGCTCATTCTTTGCCAGCATAACCATTTCAATTTGGAGTTCCAGGCTGTCACAGACCACAAGGATCATAGGCTACTCCTTTCATTGATGGAGACAGTTCCCATGGCAGGATAAATCCAACTTCAAACCACCTATGCAGCACATCGGTGTGCTGACCAGATCAAATTTGAAGTTTTAGTGCATGGAAGGCACCACCAGACTCAATTAAGCTAAGCTCCTAAGCTATATTTGCCCTGCCACCCTTTAGCAGCAAGAAAGTTCTCCCCCTCACAAATTTCCCCTGTGGAAAGAAGCACAAAAAGCCTTTCAAAGGCCCCTGAATGCCAGGCAGAAGTAACCACTGAGCAGAGCTGCAGGGTATTCATGAAGTACTATTAGCTTCAGCAGTAAACTAAGATACCCAATGATAAAATCAGTCATTCTGCTGTAAGAAGTAAAGAGGAAGGTTTGTGATGCCTCTTCTTCCTGAAGGACAAGCTAAGAAAGATCTGTTTTTACCCATAGCCCTCAAAATGCCACTAGAAAGATTAGCAAGCCAAGGCACTGAGACAAGCATGGGGATGTTAGCTAAGGATACCTCTGGAGAATTATAGAATCAGTCAGGGTTGGCAGCAAGAACCACCTATCAGCACTGTCCAGAAGAGTTTTACTCCTACTATACTTATTTACAGACTATATAATTAGATAGTGTGTATATATACTATAGTGTGTGTATATATATATGTACACACACACACACACACTATAATTTTGTGTTGATATATTTTTCTCTAACCAGCAACAGCCTAGAGCAGTTAAAAACAGAACTGGGTGCTCTGGCCAAAACTGATGTCAGATATTCCTGTATCTTTGTTTTCCATTTCCAGTGGACTCCTTAAATTACAAAATCCGCTGGAAATATTTCCTGGCAGCATAAGGATTTGTAGTTATTAGGGAACAAGATATAGTCTTCTGTGTTAGAGGGAAGTACTAACAATGCTAACAGTACTGGACTTCCTTTTAAAGAACTTTTAAACACTGACAACTGCTTCAGAAAAAGCCTGAAGAACCTCAGGTTAATTAAATTAAACCTGAAGTGAATCAAAGCAATTCAGCTTGCAGAATGAGCTCATTTGAAACAGCCAAAGTTTCTTTCAATCTGCAAAAACTACTTATTTACCATTCTTTAAAATAAGTCTTAGACAATAATGTCCAGGATTTTCTCAAAATGAAGGAATATCTGACCAGCTTCACAACAATAACACAGCATCATGGAATTGTAGAAGCATAGAACTGTTGAGGTTGGAAGAGACCTTTGAGATCAAGTCCAACCACTCGCCTAGAGCTCACAATCTCACCACTACTGCTAAGATACTGTCACTATACCATGTCCCTCAGAGCCATATCCACATGTCTTCTAAATACACATATAAAGCTCTTTTCTCAAACACAGGAATTTTCAACACTGGCCCAAGTGAGAGCAGAACATAAACCCTGCTGCATTTTGGAGGCTGCACTAGAAGATGATGGGAGCATTCCAACCACACAGGTCAGTTGATTCTTGTGATAGAAAAATCTCATCAGTCAAGAGCTATCCAGCCCAAAATTCCCTTAATGGGAACTAATTCACTTTTTGGTTTAGGTTCTTTCTGGGAAGACTTTTTGAATAAATTTTTGCTCTGTAAAGGTTCCTCTGAACATGCATTCTTTAACTGCTAAATTTTTGTTCTCTGTCACGCCATCATTTTCCCAGCTCTCCTTCCTAAAGCCAACAAGAACGCACTGAAGGTGATGGTCAAGAACCCTCTCCACAAAATTGTCCACCAGAGACAATTAAATATCTGCTAATGAAAAATTACTTTTCCAAATAATGCATCTTTGTGAAAGAACAGAGGTAAAAATAAATAAATTGATTTAAATAAGTTTCTTGCAAGATAATAAAAATTTCACTTGGAATTATGGTCTTGATTCTGAAGTATTTTAGAAAAGGATGGTTGAACCTGAGTCTTCTTCCCTCTGATTAATTTATTTCATACTTGTCTTTTCATCTGTGACCCCAAAAGCCAGATATTGTTAAACCCAACAGAAAACGCAAATACACAAATATATTTGCGCTAAAGAAATTTCTGACTTTGTTTTCCTCTAGAATAATGTTCTTCAAGTCAGGGATCAATAGATGATAATACAATTTCCCTGTTCTTTCAGGGCTGGAGTCAAAAGTTTTGGAAGCCAAAAGTCCTAGAGTCAAAGTCCCAGACCTTTCACAATTGGACTGTTTTCCATGAATTTAAAACCCTTTGTCTTTTAAATCAAAATTAAAACTCTATATATTTCAAGAACAGGACATCTTCAGGGTGGCAAGATTCTTGGCTTAGCACTTCAGCAGCTGTAATTCATCTAAGGCTTACAGCTTTTACCAAAGGGTCATCTCACTGAGACTCAACAACATGCTAATAGACCACAATGGCGACTAACAAAATTCTTGGTCTTATATCTGGTTTGTTTTGGGTTTTCTTTCTATAGTTTCAGTCAAAACACATTTCAGTCTCAGCACCCAATTTCCTTAAAGAATTTAAAAAAGGCAATTTTGTGGTTCAAGCCTCAACCTCTAGTTGTTTGATGGCAATCAGAGGTCAACTCATTTTAAACTACTTGATCATGTCATTTTACTTGACCATTTTTGCCTTAATTGCAGATCATATTGGCTGTAGCACAGTATTCTATAAATACTTGAACAATCTGTTCAATAGAGTGATAAAGCTAAGCAATTTAAAAAATAAGTTGAGCTATGTCACCTTCTTGTCAACTAAGCTACTAATTTAACTCTATGTAGAACTTATATAATGAACTGCTATGCTGAGCCCCGAGTGGAATCTCTGGTTATTCGCTTTCAGTGCTCATTAAGGTGAGAGATGACAGGACTGGCCACGTGTTCCTCTACAGCTGGATATCACTAAGCTTATAACTAACCTGGCTAGAACAGAATTAAAAACACTTATCAGCATTTAAGGAATGAAGTATTTCAGCAGTAGGTTAGTCCTGCTTGCCCAAGACCTCATGCTTTACTGTTACTGCTATGGGTGATAGTAGAAATTTAATTATTACAACCATTTACATATACAGCTGCTAAAATTTGTTTCCTACCTTCCCTCTCTGTCCAGGCCATGATCTCTTTAAATCACCTTGCTGACCTCTCTTCACCCTCCTCCTTATATTGCAGGTTTTGGCAGCCATTTCCATCTCCTACACCATGCCCTCATCACAAAGGCTATTTTTGAAGGACTTAAGATTGCCTTCAGCTACTTTTTCCAGTCTGCCACCTAAAGGCTTCAAGTTGCCCAACAACTATTAAGAAAAAAAAATAAAGCAAAGATATAAACAAACAAACAAAAAAAAAAAATCAAACCAACAAAAACCTTGGGCCCTGTTCTCACAGGTTTTTCTCTTAAAGGATTTCCCATCACTGTCCATTACTAAACAGCTCCTTGCAAGCAGAGTTTTACATTGCAGGACTCATAGTATACAGATTTATAATTTCTGTTTATTAAGTCAGTATAAATTGTGCACCAGAATATCTTTAAGAGTCTAAGCCTTTCTGTCTTCTTCTATTGTCTAAGAATAAACATCTTCAGGATTTAGCTATCTTTTTGGCACACTTTGGAAAGCTTGAAAAGAACATAAATAAGAGAAAAACTTACTGGTTTGTGTTTAAGCTCTAAAATTGCAGACTTCTTCCTAGGACACAGGCATGGATTTTTCAATTGCAGACAGCTAGGAACTTCCCTCTCATATCCACTTTTTATTTAAAAATACTCCTTTGCCCTTACATTTGAGAAATGCTTATGAACATCTTGATTTCATCCAGCTTTCAAAGTATGGCATGAAGAAATTCCTAGAGCTAAGGAAGTTCTTCCACTATTTCTTTAGTATGGGGAAAATAAATGATTGCAGATTACCCTTAACTCCTTCCCTCCAACAAATATAGTTTCCTTTCTGCTCTGATTGTTTTCTGTTTTTTTTCACAGAATTCCCAAGTACTGATTGAAAATAAACATTTTTTGAAAAGTCAGATCACCCTGCAGCCAACACAGTAATAGTACTTGCATGTCCTGCAGGAGAGCAAAGCCCTTATTTAACAGGGCTTCTCACACATCCTCCACCTCTGTGTCACCACACAGCAGAAGAGCTTCCTCCAGGCTTAGGATGCAGCACAGTCAAGAGAGCATGAGCTTGCATACACAATCTGGTCTGGGTTCCCTGGCTCTGTGCATAGCTGCAACAGCCCAGTCTTTCCATGACAAGAACCTTTTCCTGCTGCCAGTAACTTAAAAAGTCATGTCATTCAAATAGTTTAAATCTGTCCTGAGGAATCACAGTCAAATCACATGTCTGATGGGAGCTGTTAAGACTACACAAAATAGAACTTGCTCATTTCCTTCATCTAAAAAAAAATATTTTAAAAAATATCCCAGGAAATTACATTAAAACTATTGAGAGATTACAATTTATTTTATAAAACCTAAGCACTTACAAGATAGGGAATACTAAAATTAGGTGGTCCATATGATTTCAAATCTGCTTTCTACTTAAGTATAGCAATTATACTATTACTTTTCTCCACACATGCCCTTCATCATGCAGTTTAGGGGGAGAGGGGAGAGAAGGGGGGCACTTCAACACAGGGAATGAAGCAGCTATGCCAAGAATACCTTTTCAGCTCTCCATTTGGGTTTCTGCCTCTGATGCATTTGCTGCAAGGAGTGCTGAATTGCTTAGACATCTATTTCCAGAGTATATGCATGCCTTAAAATTACTAATGATGAGATGGACAATAGGGAAATGGACAATACTATTTTCCCCATTTTACAGGCAGCAGAGTCCCCAAATAAGTCTGGGCCATTAAGTTAAAGCTTCTTGTCTCCTGGCCACATGCTCCAGCTTTCACATCCACAAACGTAATTACTTCTTGGTTGACTATCTACCACTGTAAGAGCTTAGGAAGTCTGAATTCAGGCCCTATACCTCCCAGCCTGAGCAGCCACACCTGTGATTGAATTTTCTTGTGTAGTATACACAACACCACATAGTGAATTCTCTTCTTGTAGTATCAAGTATTACTGACTTTCAAATGCTAGAGCTACTAAGGAAGGAAGTTGCAGGTAATTACTGTACTTTAGTTTGTTCCAGAAAATAGTTAATCCTGTGCTCTGTGAGAGGATAGTAGGGAGGGGGAAGATCCCATAGAAAATGAAAAAATTTACATGATCAGAGAATTAAAGAAAATATGAAATCATGTGCATGCTAGCCAAGACCAACAAAATATAGCATGAAGGGATAGCATAAAATTCCAGTATTTTCTAAAAGTTGAACATTTGATTGTGAAATCACAATGGTCTTACAAACCCTGTTATGTGCTCCACCCTAAGGGTTCTTTAGTTAGAGGACTTTTAAAGATAAGTTGTTGACAGGAAAGCAGTGCAAAATAACATAACCTTATTGTTCTTATTTTTCTGAGTTCCCTCATCTCACTCCTTCAAAATGGCAATCCCTTCTATAGGAGACTTTTTTTTTTAATTATTTTTACTTTGGATCCTTTTCACATGACTAAAATTTCTATTACATCTTAAACTCTGAATTTGCAAAGAAGGGAGAACAGGATGTGAAAGTTACAGCAAAAGAAGCAATTTATGTGCAAGGAATATTAGAGTTTTCATAGTCACAGTGAGTGCGATAAGAGGCAGGCACCCGTGTGCTATGTGCACAGAATGAAACCTTTCCTTAGCAAACAGAAACTGAAATGTTTGCCCAAAGGATCAAAGATTCACACTGCAAAAGACTAATATTAGAGGGCAAGATAACCAATTAGTGTTTCCAGGCCATGTGCAGAATTGAGTATTATATTTAACTCAGGCACAAATTTCATCCTTTGCCCTCTATAAACTACCATGGCGACGTAGACTCTGTGAATATGGAAGAGGTGAGGAATTCCTAACAAGATATATGTATGAAAGCATAAGTAAATTCATATACAATTCATCATCTAAGAATCTGTTATTAATATAAGAATCACGTTTCTAGTCTAATATCGCTTTCTGGTATCCTTAAATGCAGCTAAGAGAAAGGCAAATTGTGAATCCTTAACAGTGACTTCTGACCACTCAGTCTGTCCTGTCAGAGCAACTTTTTGAATAAAGTACTAACCAAAGTCAGGGTTGGTTTTTGTACCTTGATTGTATGCATAGTAAACCAGAAAGTGAGGTATCATCATATCTTAAAATACCACCACAGATTGTTTCTATCCCTTCCAGGATTTCCAGGCTCATCCTATGATCTATGCCTGTGAAGTACATCTATTGAACAGCTATGTAATAAATATGGTAACATCTGGAAGCTTACAACATTCAGTACTGTTCACTTAACATTTAAAAACATGGGCTGTGTAAAATTCATGTGGAAGAGCATTGATCCATCACCAAGGATATCTGTGTTAAGAAAACAGAGAGGGCTGTGTGGACACCAACAACTTTTCAATGTATCATCATCGTTGTTGTCATAAACGACAATTATAATTTCTTGTTTAATTTCACTCTCCAGAGTACACTTATCCTCTTATTTTGCCTTCTTGTTCCTTCTCCCCTCCCCTCAATTCTCCTTCTCAGAAAAGGTAAGGAGGCCCATAGCTGACCTGAAACATGCATACCATCCCCTTTCTAATGATGCCCCTTACCTGAGTGCCAAACAGGCAAGCTTTTCTAAAGCACTGAAGTAATTCTGCAATGCCCTTACTGCTGTGGAAACTGCTGAGCAAAACCCTTGCACAATGGGTCTCCTCGGCATTCTTTAACCCTGTTGGTGATGATAAAGTCTCATAAATCTTAGTAAATCTTTAATTATACCTTAGGAACACTCTGATATTATATCTATGAAGTAGCAATAAAGAATACGCTGACAATTAGCTCCAGTAACACTACTCTTTATTGAATAGGGGGAATTGTTTCTGGGGTTGAACTAGAGTTGCATGGTGGGTTCTTGTTGCTATTTTTGGTATTCCTTCACTAACTTAAATTTTATGGGTTAGCATATATGCATATCACACCTGCACTATATCTAATTTGGGCCAGCACTTCTCTCCTCTACCTTTTTCTTCTTCTCTGGAATATTTACAGTTCTTAATATTGGAAAGACATTTTGCTTCTGGAAAAACTAAGGACAGAACTACATTTTTGCCATGCATAGCTCTTTCCAGTAGCAATTTTGATCCCTCTTTCTGGTTGAAAATTAGCAAAGGTAGACCTTCTAGTGTGGCTGTATAGTTCTGGAGATCCTGGCAGAAAACAGACCACATCTGACTGAAGGATATAGCTTTGCTTTTGAATGTCAATGCTACATTTGCATGTATTTTCTACTAGTGTATGCAAGTTATTTATATCTTAAGCCAAAGCATATATTTTAACTGAAATGAATAATGTGGAAAGAATAGTAAGTTCTTTTACTTCGCTAATTAAATCATCTTGAGAAATGGTCTAGATAGTAAGTGACAAGATTAACAAGGGCACTTTGCAGGATTTTGATGTTTTCTTGATTAGATCAGGAGTATTTTATATAGAATCAGTATTTGATGAAGTGGTTTTAGCAATGTGAATGAATGCACAACCCTAGTATATCTCAGTATTTTCATAAAGAAGCCATCTTAGCTGTCAAGGAAGCCCAGTCAAGAGTGAAAATGACCTTAGCACACAGCTAAGCAAAAGGTCAACTGAAAAGAACAGTGAGAAACATTCTTCTTAGTTCTGATCCTTTGGGTTAGCCAGTGCTATTCCCACCCACTGTAACGTATTGTACTGAACTTCAATAGGTCAATGGTACAGAAATATTAGGTCTAAACCCCACAAAATTATTTTCTCTTATTTTCTGCAAGAAATAATGGCTTTCCTATTAATACAAGGACCCCTCCAAAACAATTACATGAATGGAATCTACTGTACTTCAAATAGATACATGTTAAGATGACAGACTTCTTTTGAAATAGTAAGAGAAATGGTCAGAATACTTCTATTGGTAACAGCCACACAAATTCTCTTAGTCTTTTCCCAAACACGATTCCTAAATCTTTCTATTTCTAACCAAAAAGAAATAAGAAAACTATCAAAATGTTTACATATAGTGCCTACCACCTGAGGTCTCAGACTGCTCTGTCAATATCCTATTAATTGCATTATAAATTTTATAGAGCTGGAAAGTATAAAAATTCCCATTTTACAGATGGGGAAATGGGAATATTAAGAATTCATGCATTCAGTCACACAGGAACTAGGAAGAAGAGGGCTAGAATGAAGATCTCCAATTGCCCAACAGCAGAGCTCATTAGACAGAAGTCGAGGAAAGAAAAATATTGCATTTGTCCTTGTGATTTCGGTCTTCTAGATATGAAATAGTTTGGTACTAACACAATAGCAGCACATTTCCATGGATTGCTCCAGGAGGAGAGCAATTTGGAGCAAGTTACAGTAACTCTCTGGCCAAAAAACAACACAAATAGACTTTTATAAAAATAAATTGCAAAATAACAAATGGTAGCAATTTTTTTTTCCATTGAAATACTAAAAAGGAAGGCAAATAAAGGCCAGGGAGGATTATTAAAAAGCTACCCTACCTTCATAAAAATTCAGTGTTGGTAAATGCAATAGCCTGGATTTAGTTTGCATATGTTAAATTAATCCTGGTCATACTTGCAATGGAAGATGGAAGGTATAAAGAGATCACATACAAAGCACTTTCCTTGAGATTTTTTAAATGACAAAATCTGAGATCACTCACTGAGAAAGAGCAGGGAAATGTGATATCCACTGATCCCAGTCTAACTCTGACAGATGTCATTCAGGCATTGAATTTGATTTGGTTTTATTGGTAAGGCTACATGTATCACTTATATTGCAGCAGATTTGCATGCTTCAAAGGCAGAAGGATTTCTTCTGTACTGTGGTCAGGTTTCCTCCTATTCACACTCTCACTATAGTCACCTCTTAGTCTGCACATATGCTTTGCACAGAAATCTACTCCAGTTACTCAAACTTCACTCTGTGAAAAACAAATACATTGCAATGGTGAGATCTCAAAGCACCTTGCAAGAAACCACAGAGTAAGCCTTTGAAACCACCCTAGAAGGTACTTTCTCCACATAAGTGCCCAAAGACATTCTTTCACATGGCTTGCATGCTGAAAGAGAATAGTTTCTCCAGGAGATCATTCTTTTTGGCAAAATTCACAATCAGAACTTTCTTATTTCAAAGTAGGTTTTACCAAAATAAGTCACCCTAAAAGGCAAATCCTAAATTAAAGAAGTCCTTCCTTTGGAAAGCTACTTATAAAAACAAAACCCACACATTATTTGTCTAAATAACTGGATACAGTATCAGTAGCCAATACCCCATCAGGCACTGTTCTTTAGAAACTTATTTCCTTACTTCCTGTGCGATTTCACATTGGTTTTATTCCCTTCCTAACTACAGTTCTGGGAATAGTTTATTGATAATGACTCGTTGCTTGAAATCACACATAGATTTGGAAATCCACCACTTTCTCCACCTCTGACAAGTACATTCAAGCTCCATTAGAGGTTTAGAGAGCTCAAGGAACATGGTATGTCAATCCTGACATCCTGAAGCTTGACGGCACATAAATTACTCCAAAAATTCAGAGCTTAGTAGAATAGAAGCATAAAGGAATTTTGGTTGCTTCTTTTTATTTTACTAATTCTTCTCTCAACAACGTTTGGACTCACATTGTCAGGCTCTTCAGTCTTAGTCCTTTTTTTTTGAAAATATATATATTTACTAATATGTCATTTTTCTCAGGGCGCTTTTGAATGGATTACATTCAGCTCCATGTTGCAGGAATTTCAGCTCTTTACATGCCCTTAACACACTCAGCATGGACACTGCCTGGGTGATCTAGGCTTTGGCAAGTTATTTCCCAACCAGAGGATGAATAAATAGAACTCTACAATTTAAGATACTCCTATTGGGCTGCAATTTCAATTCAGATAACAAGGCTCAGGTATAGTCCATACTCAGCACATAGTTTCTGCTTAAACACAGATAGTTTAGTGGGCTTGGTTTGGTTTGCCACTTCCCTCTGTTACAAAACAAACTGCCCACATCTGATCAGAGGATAAAGGGTAGAAAACATTGGTATTATTATAGGTATTAAACTCTCTCAGAAGTTTGATTGGTGTCTTCAACTCAACATTCCCAGGATTACTTCAAATCCCAGGTCTTGTACCAGGAAAGAATTTACTCAAGTGAGCTAAAAGGAAACTTCAGGCTAGCACAAGTTGTCCATTTTTATACTATGAGAGTAACATTCTCACATTTCAGAACTGTGACACTACTCTGAGAGCAAAGGTTTTCTCATTATTTTAGAGGTGCATTTATAATATAGATACGTGGGGAGTTTTTTGGCAGGTGAATTGTGTTCTGTACAGGTGAAGAGGCACATTGGAGGGGATGTGGCTTAGCCATCAAGTATCCTTATTTCCCTCAGAGGCTTTGAGTCTTATTCCTGCTGGCAGGCTCTCAGTCTCTCCCAGTTCAACATCTCCACTGACAGATCCAGAGAATTCCCACTAGCAGATCACCTGCCCCACATCACATGTCTTCTCCTTGGCTTTTTATTGCCATCATTACATAAGTGTCTCTGCAGGCACCAGGAATTACTCAAAGTGTAGAGACCCTTCTTCAGGCTGCCAATACAATAAATAGCTAATCCTCAAAGTTAAACATCAATTACGCTTGCAATAGGTAAGCTAAAAGCACACTGGAGGAACAAAGCAAGCACATTCATTCTTTCCTGAACACTTACATTTTAGGAAGCTCAATATCTCAAGTTAGCTCATGTTTGCTATTTGGAAGTGAAGCCACTATTCCTCTAATTCTGAGCCACGTATTGACAGGTTGTCACTTTTCAACTGCTTTCCAATCCACCAGACCAGAGGTTTCAAAGAAAGAATTTTGTACAAGGGCTAAACAATTACCTGGATTTCCAAATAGATCTAGTGATGCAAGAAACACAGGAATTCCAGATCTTGGACAGCTAGTTGAAATACCTGACTATGTTTTTTGACTCTCTGAACTTCCCAGATTTGTTCAGTGGCTGTGATTCAAATAGAAGATCAAGATAGTTCTTTCTCGTGAATCTATTAATGCAGTCTTTAAAAAGATTTTTATCTATTACATTGAAAGTTAAAATTAAAAGTTAAATTAAAAGCAACAATGTCAATGATAAAAAATATGTTGATAGAAATGTTAAATAGGACAATTTTACTGTAGGCAAGTGGTTTCCAACTTCAATTGAATTCCTAATTAAAGCCATGACTGCTATTTATTGTGCAATATGCTTATTTGGTGCTGCAGCATCTGCTGCTTGAAAGCAGCATTCACCCTCCTCTCCTGGGTTAATTTAAGTTCACCCGCCTCCCCTCAGTTCAGCACTGGCACTGGAGTCTCACAGAATGGGAATTCAGCACGGTGCAGAGTTTAGTACGAATTCTAAAGCCCAAATCTTCCTTAATAAATACATTCTAAATACTAAAAAGCTTGTTTAAAAGTGGCAAGGACTGCACGTAGAACATCAAGGTGTCCCTGTGCCTGCCGTTCACTCTGATGTGCGTAGGAAGTGTCCACAATTTGAAGCCCTCTGTTAGGAGAATTGAATGATTAAGGGGAGAAACCGCCCTTTGCAACCCACAGTTCTCTCCCCGCAAACGCAGCCACCCTGAAAATAAAAGGCAGGGCAAAGTGCTTCCTTTCACCCCCTCTTTACTTCTTCAGTAGCCTCAGGCACAGTGATTTATCATCAATGAGGCTTCTCCCCCGAGGAATCCTTTTGGAGCAGTACCACAAGATCCGAGCAGGGATGTGGGCTTCGAGGCTGGGCGCTCCACAGACGAGAGGCAGGATCTTCTCTTTTCTCTGAGTTTCTTTTGGAATTTAAATGGACAGGAACAATTGTGGGGTAAAGTTGGGGTCAGCATGGGAAGCCTATTTGCCAACAGTCCCATATGGAGGGAGGAGGAGGAGGCCCCAAAGGGGAAAGCACAGCCACAGAGCAGCCCTCCCCTGCTGGTGCAGCAGCATCCTTACCCCTCTGCACAGGGCAGCTGCTGAAGACAACTTGGCAAAGGCAGCAGTTCCTCCAGGTAGGATCTGAACACACAAGACCAGTACAGTGTCCCCAGGCTGGCTTAGCACAGACACTACTTCCTACTCCTCAAAGTACTGGATGTCTCTGAGACCAGAAAAATAAACCTCTAAATCCATATGAGCAAATACTTCATTTCTACTGAGACAAGTAGCATTGCAAACATTTGTGCCAAAAGTTTTACACTGTTTTTAAAGACAGTGGTGTCAGACCTAAAAGCCTATGTTGAAGGAGATAGAGGACACAGAGAGAAGTCTAGTTACAGTCATCTTTGAAGATGCAGCACAGATGATAACTGGCAAGACAGAACCACCTCCTTCAGTGCAAGCAGGGGAATTATGAAAGCATCACAAAAATCAGAACAAAGGCTAGAAATACAGCTACATGTTTTCCAGATAAGAATCTAAACCAAAAGTGTTCATCTGAACCAAGTCACACATACTTCCCAAGGTTTCATTTATTCAGAAGAGAATGTGTGCCAGTACTAAACTGTCGACTGGTTGGGCCCATCAGAGAACCAGAGCTGGCTGGAAGTTACCAATCTATATTTTCTCCCTCAAGTCACAGTCTTTCTCCAGGTGTTTTCACAGCAGCACACAGCCTAGCAGAGTTGCTATTTCAGCTTCACAGCAATGCAACACCATTTACCCTGCCATGAAAGGCAGGGACAAGCTTTCCCCTATAAGGGATACTGCTGAACCAAGACTCTTCCCATACAGTCAATCCTTTACATCCCTCTCATGATGCTAATTCTGGTAGTGGATTTTTTTATTCATTTGTTGTTCTGGAGATTAGGTAAAGCATTGAGTTCTTCACATGACAGCCTGGAGGTCCATTTGCCTGCTCTGTCCAGGGCTGGCTGGTTGTACTAGAGCCAACCAGGAAACACTAAAAAAATCTGACAATCTTTGCACAAAGAGCTTGCTATTGCCAAGGACTATAGAATATGACTGAAACATTAAAGAATTTTTGGTGACTGTTTGGGGGAGGGAGAGAATTATAAGTTAAAACATAAGAATTCTCTCCCAGCATAGTTTAAATTGCTTCACAATACTGATTAAAATAACAGAACATTATAGCTTGCTTAACTAAACATTGTATTTCTAAATCCATTTTCAATTGTTTTCCTTCAATTTAAACATTTTGAGCAATTTTATTGCTATTCATACCTGCTTGATTTTTTTTTAATAGAAATTAAAATGCATATTTTTTTTATCTAGGTTACATGGTGCTGGTACATTTAACTCTTTCAGATCTGCAGGCTGAGCACAGGAAAGATATCAATGGCATAAACACACAGTCTGTCCATTAGATTATAATATTTATATTAAAAGATACTTTTTGGCAATAACAGAAGTTGAGAGGAGAAGAAAATGACCAAAGGAGGGAGATGGAAGAAGGGCAGGGGGAAACAAAAAGAGAGAGGTAGAATAAGGTAAAACAAAGGGTATAAGTGATAGCTTTATGTTTAACATTTCATCTTCCTCATTCATCTCTCTTCTTTACATTTTGGGGACTTCAGTCCCTACCCCACTTTTGGCAGGAAAAATAAAGCAAAATAAATGAGAAGCTTTAAGAAATAAGAGAGCAAACTGGTTGTGACTAAAGAAAAAGATGTTTCAAACTGTGAAATAGCAGTGAATTGTAAATATGCTTCTGTAATAAGGCAGGCACCTAGAGTTCTCAAATAGTGAGGTAATAATCACCAGTAGAGAGACAGCCATACTTGTCTAGAGTCAGGCTGCACACTGCCTGAAAATCCCTCTTCCAGCTTAATGCCTCCTGCATTCCCTTTTCCCCAGCCACTCCTTTCTTGGAAGGCTTCTCCCTGACGGCACAAGCCCACACCACTACCCTTCGTAATGTGGGGATCCCTTACCTCCAGCACCTGGGCAAAGATGGGATAACTGGCTCCACTACATTTATACCTGAACATTTTTAATTTCCCTAAGTCAGCAGGGGACGTTCAGAGACCTCCAAGTACTAGTAACCACATCAAAACATTAATTAACACAACTATATTCCCACACAAATAAAACATTAATATGGTAATTTCTAGCCTATAACCAGCTGGTATCATTTCCCCAGCTATATAGATAGTAGGATTAACAGTGCAAAGCAAGTATTATAACAAAGTCAAATTAATATCACCTTTTCCCTGTTTTATAATTCAGAATCAAACAATAAATTATAGAAGTCCTTTAGAAACTGTCCCTCATGAAATACTTCTCCTGGATCCATGCTCAAGGTGTAAATCTCTTTCCACACCATTCTCCTGGTTTCTATGCAAGTCAAGGCCACTCAGCAACAGGATCTCAGCCTAGACAAGTGTGACTGTCAAATGGTCCCGCTTCACTTTCCACTCACTGTCCCTGACTTTCTATCTTCTCTTTTTATCTGCTTCTCTCCTAACATTTTTGTGATAAAACAGACCACATATTATTCAAAGGTAGTTGCCGTGGATCTATTATCACACAAAGACCAGGAAAAGAAGCACTGTTTGGTCCAAGATAAAACCAAGAGGAGTTTTCTGCAGGAGTAGTACTTGGTTACTACATTGATTTTTTTTTTTTTTCCCCCTCAGGCTCAAGCTACACTTGTGAAGAACTGTAGAACAGTAGAGAGGACTCCTGTGTGGGGTGTGAGTACATCAATGATCTGCTTCCCTGGGTGGCAGAGCTGGACAAGCACAAGTCCTCTGAGGAGAGGCTGAGGGAGCTGGGACTGTTTAACCTGGAGAAGAGAAGGCTCAGGGGAGACCTCATTGCTGTCTACAACTACCTGAAGGGAGGTTGTAGCCAGGAGGGGGTTGGTCTCTTCTCCCAGGCAACCAGCACCAGAACAAGAGGACACAGTCCCAAGCTGCACCAGGGGAGGTTTAGGCTGGAAGTGAGGAGAAAGTTCTTCACAGAGAGAGTGGTTGGCCATTGGAATGGGCTGCCCAGGGAGGTGGTGGAGTCACCATCCCTGGAGGTGTTCAAGAGGGGATTGGACGTGGCACTTGGTGCCATGGTTTAGATAGGCATGAGGTGTAGGGTGACAGGTTGGACTCGATGATCCTTGAGGTCTCTTCCAACCTTCTTGATTCTGATTCTGGACGAGAAATTGGAAAGGTTGAGGAGTATCATGGAATGTGAGAGAGAAATAGACTGATGGAGCCACAGCCTGAGGCAAAGACAACAGATGGAGATTTGCCAAGAATTGGAATCCCCTCGCCTCCTGCTGCCACAGAATAGGAGGAGACCTAAAAGAGAAGTGGGAGCTGAAACAGATCCCTGCTTGGGGAGGCAGGCAAGTCACCTTCCAGCCTCCCTCACCTTCCCAGTTGCCTTTACACAGGACTGGAGGGTCAGGCTATGGAGGAAGTAGATGAAGATCCAATCAGGATGTTGCCTGGGGTGACTCAGTCAGCCCCACACATTAGATCTACTTGTGTTAGGAAAGAAAAAAGAGTAACTTTGCAGATCAGTCCCTTCTGAGGGGAACACAGGACCCCATATGCCAGCCTGATCCATCCCACAGGGAAGCCTCTTGCCTCCCTGGGGGCCCAGGTCAGATAGGGTCCTGCATTTGGGTCAGTACAACCCTCACTATCAACACAGGCTGGGGGAGGAGGTGATAGAAAGCAGCCCTGCAGAAAAGGACTTGGGGGTGCTGGTGGACAAGAAGTTGGACATGAGCAGGCAGTGTGTGCTTGCAGACCAGAAGGCAAATTGCATCCTGGGCTGCATCAAAAGAAGCATGGCCAGCAGATCGAGAGAGGTGATTCTGCCACTTTGCTCTGGTGAGACCTCACCTGGAATACTGCATACAGGTCTGGAGCCCTCAGTACAGGAAGGACATGGACCTGATAGAGCAGGTCCAGAGGAGGGCCACAAAAGTGATCAGAGACCTGGAACACCTCTTCTATGAAGACAGGCTGAGGGAGCTGGGGCTGTTCAACCTGGAGAAGATAAGTTTTCAGGGAGACATAATCATGAACTTCCAGTACCTGAAGGGAGCCTTCAAGAATCATAGAATCAGTCAGGATTGGAAGGGACCACAAGGATCATCTAGTTCCAACCGCCTTGCCATGGGCAAGGACCCCTTACACTAGATCAGGCTGGCCAGAGCCTCATCCAGCCTGGCCTTAAACACCTCCAGGGATGGGGCCCCAACCACCTCCCTGGACAACCCATTCCAGGCTCTCACCACTCTCATGGTGAAGAACTTCTTCCTCACTTCCAGTTGGAGAGGGACTGTTTATGAAGGCATTTTTGTAATGAGGCTGCTGTTGGTCTCTTCTCCCAAGTGACTAGCAAAAGGACGAGAGGAAATGGGCTTAAGTTGTGCCAGAGGAGGTTTAGATTGGATGTTAGGAAAAACTTCTTCACTAAGAGAGTGGTGAGGCATTGGAACAGGCTGTCCATGGAGGTGATGGAGTTGCCACCCCTGAGGTGTTCAAAAAGCATGTAGAAGTGGCACTTCAGGACATGGTTTAGTGGTCAAGGTAATTGGGCTACAGTTGGACTTGATCTTAAAGGTAAAGGTCTTTTCCAACCTTAATGATTCTATTCTATGATTCTTTGCCAGCTATTTAGAATAAAAAGATAAATATGTTGTATAGAGGAAGATCCTTGCACTCTTTAATTGTAAGAGATAGTCATGTGCTATTTAATTGCACAACCTGGTATAAAATGCAGATACATGAATTATATTTAGTAAAATATTTCAAAACATGTTTTTAGGATTGTAGAATTTTGTGGATGGTGTAATACAAATGAAGTGCATTCTTAATTACATAATTATTTCCACTTTCAAAGTCCAGCTAACAGTGTAACTAGTCTTGGTAGAAAAAAGTGCTCTGAATTCATGTACTAAGAATTAATTTTGGATTCTTACTCAAATCATTTTTCCACAAAGTTTTGACAAAGAGAATTCAGTATCACACCACATCAAATCCTCCAGTTGTTCATAGAATATGTTCCTCACAATCACACATACATAAACATATACAGAAAGTCTTTGACAACACTTAAAGTTGATACTAACCTTACCATAATTAATACGTTTCAAAAAAGAATAGAACAAAGCCTGATGAGATTGAGTAAGTCCAATGAGGATTTTTATAAATATATATAAATACAATTATTGCTATTACACTTCAGACATGGGGAAACCTGAGTCCTTTCTTTTAATTCCTCCATAAAGAGACAGTACTACTCCTTCATCTATCACAATGACCATCTTCCATTTTCAAAATAAGGTAAGTTTCATATCTTATTCACCTCTGAGCATAACAGGCAGTTATTAACTTTTCCAAGAAGTCCATGCTACATAAAAGCCATCACCAGTCAGGACAGAGATCAGAGTAGAAAAGCACTCACCAAAAAAAAAAAAAAAAAAAAAAAAAAAAAGGTAATACTCCACATTCATTAAAGTAATTAATTTTAAAAGGGTTCTCCACCATGCTTACTGTATGACTCACTGCTAGCCAGACTCCTAGTATTGCACACATGGCTGAAGGACAGAAGCACAGCACAGATAACATAACTCTAGCTGCTCTTTGAGGATCCCTGGGGCCCTCATCTCAGCAGCACTTGTTTGCCTGGTTTCACACAATACCACCTGTCCTCCCTCATTATCAATCAGGAGTTTGCCTACCAGCTTAAAGGGGAAGTAGCCTGATTGATACAAGATGATAGAATAAGAAACATGCTTTCCACAGCCAGAACGATAAACACAATTGCTTAAATTAAATCTCTATATATTCGAAGGTTTTTGGGGTGTTTTTGTGGTTTGTTTTTTTTTTGTTGTTGTTTTGTTTGGGGTTTTTTTTTTGGTTGTGGGTTTTTTTGTTTGTTTGGGTTGGGTTTTTTGTTGTTGTTTTAATTCAATCTTAAGTAGTAGCAGGAGCCATTATTCCCAGCTCTACATACACCCCTTCGACATAACTCATCTATCAATAACTCATTTGAAAGCCACGTTTTATGAAGCCTTGAGCTAAACTGCAGGTAATCATCTAGGCACAGCCCAGAAAACCTATCAGTGATCATAAAGAAGTGAATAAGCAGCAGAGAAAAAAAAAAAAAACAGAGGAAAAAAGAGACTAGAGCTTATCTTATAAAGAAATTCACAATCAAAAAGACATCACAAACCTCTAGCGTTTGTGCCAATCATGCATCCAGAAGCATTTACCACTGCAGCATGGGGAGGCATGCTTAATGGATGCCCAAGGCCATGCCAAAGTACTCTGCAATCACAGGAACCTTTCATGTATATCCAGTTCCAGATTAATTTTTTGGACATCATTTTGTTAGCAACACAGCCACTTAAATGGACACTAAAGGTTATATCAAAATATAGAACATATCACATTATCAAGCCATCATGGACTGATGCTGCAGCTCATCCATTCTACTCTTCATCCCAGGGGGCTTCTGCCCTCAAACTCATTGCAATAGCCACACTTCTACACTCAGCCTCTCAAAGACTACCAGATAAAGCACCTTACACAGCACAACTGAAGAGCCAAAATACAGGACTTAACCTCATCGGGTGCAATTCACACGCAAGAAAGAAAAGTTAAAACGCACTAAACAGGACAGAAACCTAACTATAAAGGAGAAGCACACACATATAGTCCATACCTTAGTCTGAGCAGCTGTACACTGCAGGTCAGTTCACAGAAGCAGCAGATCATTTTGCACTCAACCAGTGCCCTCCTTAAATTCCCAAGCTCCCCTGCTCTTCTTAGAAAGTTCTAGTCAGACCAGGTGATATCACTCAGGCAATTTCCACTACTGTAATAGTCCTTTTGGGCTGGATTGATTTGGGGTTTTTGTTTGTGGTTTCTTTTCTTTTCTCTTCTTTTCTATTTCTTTTTCCTTTTCTCTTCTCCTCTTTTCCCTTCTCCCTTTTAATTGTTAATTTCCCCCAGCTCAGTTTCCTCTGATGGTCTTGTTAAAATCATGCATGTTGTTATTAGGCTCATAAGTGCTGTCCTGGATAGACTCAGACAAACTAAACTATTAACTTAAAAATCAAGTGGTCATTATACTACTTATTGAACCCATTCTACAGTAATATATCAAAGCTTTAGCTTCATATTTAAACTCAGTTTCCAAGTTTTCTAAGGACATATGAAAGATAATTACAACTCCAACTAATACATTTTATTGCCATCTTTGTAGACAGGATGATCCAATGGATGATAATTCTGTTTTAAAGTGCTAGTTTGTGATAATCTTGATTTAATTTACACTCGTTGCATTAATATTTATCATGTCTGAAGAGAATTGATATAAACAAGTATAATCAAGATTACTTTAACATCCTTATTACACAAATGCTTTTGGGTAGCTTTAAGAAAGAGAATATTTATTCAGAGCTACAAGTATCACACATCATAGTAACAACTTTACTGGTTTTATAGCTACATCTACAGTCACAGTTCAGCATCAATAACAAATGGAAGAGATTCCAGTGGACTGGAGACAAGAGAGAAGACATTGAGGGTACTGAATTTGTTTACCCTGGAGAAGAGCAGGTGTAGGGAAAATCTAATTACTGCTTCATAGTACCTAAGGCAGGGTTATAGCAGAGATTCTTCTCAGAGATACACAGTAAAAGAACAAGAGGTAATGGTCACAAGTTGCAGCAAGGGAATCTGAATGGGCAGAAAGTTAAAAAGTAAAAAAATGACAGCAAGACTATTTACACACTATGACAGTTTACCCAGAGAGGCTGAGGAATTGCCATCCACGAGGACTTTCTATAGAATAGCATGTTGGAAAGGACCTCAAAGATCATCTGGTCCAACCTTCATTTTTGGTCTGCATAAGGCAGACAAACCTTGAGCAACCTGCTCTAATTTTTGGTGTAGCCCTGCATGGAACAAGAGATTTGGGTTCACAGTTCCGCAGGTACCTAAATTATCTGATTCCATTCTGCATGTATGAAAAAGCAAGAGAGTAGCTGCATGTCTTCTGCTTTGCACGTGACGAGTCCTAAAGCACTTCTTTTCTTGGACAAAATATCTGCACAAGAGTATGTAGCAAAAAGATGGAGAAACTTGTTTAGTGGTGGCCCCTGCTCTTTCCATGGCTCTTTGATGCACAAATGTGTTGGTGGCAAACGACAGGAAAGGCATAGGACCTTTTACATCCTGCTGTGTTTCTCTGGTGGAACACAAGAGGCAGGATTCTTTCTGTTTGCTTTAGCAATTACCTTACATCAATAACCCTAGGTCATTCTTCCCAAACTCTTAATACAAGATAGCTACTTAAACTAAATCAGCTTCCTCTGCTGACTTTTGAGCCAAAATGCATCATATATTCTTCAGTCCTTCCCTAAAATCTTTTAGCATGAAAGCTTTCTTTCATGAGGCAGATGACTTTGTAGGTCATTCTTGTGCTAACCTTGGGTTTGTGCTTCCTAGTAAAATAGCAAGTTCTTTGGTCTTGCACTTTTTTCTTAGCTGCAATCTATTAGTAGATTGCAATTCAAGCTTCTGTGCTTGAATATCTCTGTATATCCAGATTGACTCCTGGCTCTCAAACAGAAAGAAACACACTGCAACATGGATCAAAGCAGGTACTTATACTAAAAATCACCCTATAATGGGAGTTAGGGACATTTAAATTGTCAGCCAAAGATAGAAGACCCACATTAGAAGACTGTAGCCGAGAATAACCTGACTCTCCCTTTACCTCTGAGGGTAATGGCATTAGAAACCATACAGTACTTTAGTGGTTACCAGTTATTGCTCCCTGTGAAGAGAGACTTGTTCTTCTCACTTACATTACTAGGGCTTCTGTGGGGCAGACCTTGCATGGTAGAAAACCTTCCTAAACTTGGATGAAAAAATTGGTTGCAAAATGAATGACAACATTTAGAACTTTTTGTTTTCTTGGGGTGTTTTTTTTTTTTCCACTCTCTTTCTGAAACTGAAATACGAGTTACTATCAGAAGATAATCTACTTTTCCTTGTCAGCCATGGCTTATGAGTTATGTTTGTCACAAATGACGCAAAGACTTGATGAGAAGTGCTTGCACACAAAAGCTTCAAGAAGATGATGAATAAATTTTGATTAAATCTTTGATTTGAAAAGTTTGCAAATTCATTTACTGTCGGGAAAAAAAAAGAAAGACAAAAAGGAAAAGAATATATGAGATATGAAAGAAATAAGACTTCACCATCCTCTCTATGACAATGCTAGAAGTCACCTGAAGTATGACACCTGAAGTATGCAAGCAGTAAATCTGTGTCCAAGGCTTCAAGAGTAGAAGATGGGGGCAGCAATGGAAAAATTGAACTCTGCCTTTCCTGCTAGTAGCTTTCTCAACTACATTGCATTACTAGTTAACTCAAGACCTTTCAAAACAAGATAGAAGACCATGTTTTATAGATTATAATATCTTTATAACATGTAAGGTGGTCTCCTCTCCTGTGGCACTTCAGTGATGTGAAAGCCAAGTTATATATCATAGTGTATGTTGTCCTAGATGGTCAGAGTGGATGTATTTATGGTGAAGACCTAAGAGTTAGGTCATCATGCTGCTGCTGCCATGGAACCCTACGGTTTTGTATTTCCTTCTGATGGTATTCTCACTACCATTATGAGCTGCAAGGTGAGAAAAAATCCTGTTTGAAGTCCAGTGCTTTGGGTTCAAGTCCCCAGCCTTGACACTTGGCCTCTGCAGAACACAGATTTAGCTAAATTGGATATGCTGTTTGTAAATTATGCTTTCTTCCTGTATGCAAGACTGGAGTAGCATTTACCCATTTTCATAATTTCACTTCCTTGCAGTCTCATCATATATAACAAGATATTAGATTGATATAGTATTCTATTTTTATTATACAACTGGCACGCAACTCTTATGCATCTTTATCATCTACTCCACATCTAGTTCTTTTCCACGCCAGTATTTTCCTTTTGCATTTTCAGAATACACCTCAAGAATAAGGGGTGATGGAATCCTTAAAACAATTTCTGCGAGTTGTAGTTACAAAAGCTGTAATTAGCTCTGGTATTGTGCCTGTAAATCAGGCAACCATACAACTGGAGTTAAGCTTTCTGAGATGTGAGGCTAGGTAGAAGGGAAATAATCTTAGTTTCTTCTAGTGATCACAATCTCTGAAGCACAGCCTGCTGAGGTGTTTAGTCCTCTCCGTGTTTCATTAGGATAATAACTTGGGTTTTTTGATACTCTTTTATCAGTGTGACCCTTTTACCCAGAGCTACAGTCAAGACTCCAGGAGGCCAAAAGCCTTTTCATCACTGTGCTGTCTAGTTAGTAATAGCCAACTTTTATGTCCAAGAAGCAGACAGCTCTAAGACCTAGCTAGGACCGAGGGACCTCAGAGCTTAGAGAGGTTTACAAAATGTACATATTTCCATATCTAGTTCCAAATCTGACCTTCTGCACCAGCTGATGAGGTTAAAGTTATGAGAAATTCCCTATCATGATGTAAGACATAGATACACTTTCAACACAGGCTTTTCAGGTATTGCCATATAGCTTAAGGGATATGACTTTATTGCCATTCAACTTTGTCTCCTATTAAGAAGCTAAATTTTCTAAGTCAGGGAGTCATGTCAAATAGTAGAGTAATATTTGAGATGTCTTTGAATAGGGCTCTCTGCCTTCCAAACCAGTTAAATATCTGCTGCTTTACTACTTCTCCAGGAATATATAGCTTGGGTTTTTCTAAGCATTGCCCCTGAATTCCAGGATATGCTGGAGAACAGGGGGACTGGTTGAAGAAACTGCATCTATTTCAGAGGAATCAGACACAATGCTGCCTTTTAAATCAGTGCATCCTAATGTATTTAGACAACTGCCAGGTCAGTTACAGGCCCACACAGTTTTGCATTTTTTCCAAAAGAAAATCTGTCAGATATTTTTCTGTGAGAGACTGACTGCAACTCACTTAAGACTTATTCGTAATCATTTTCTGACAAGATAAAACCAAAACATTTGTCTAGCTTTTACAAGAGAAAAATTGCAGGAGGACTTTGATATTAAAATACCTGCAAGTATTGGAAGGCAAAAAAAAAAAAAAAAAATTAAGGTTATATCTACATTGGACTGTAAATTCAAAGGGAGGTAGAAAACTCAAAAAATGCAATGGAGGCTTTATAGATAAGCTTTAGCCCTTAACAGCAAGGGGCGACCTTCTTGTAATGTCTGAAAACTGTACCATATCCTCTGCTAGTTTATAACTCAGAATGATTTGTCCAGGAATGTATCAATTAAAAAAAAAAGTCATTTTAACATGCTGTCAGCCTCCCATTGGTTCAAATATCTTAACAACAACATCAAAAACTCTCAAAATTGTCCAGTTTGTTCTGGACTTTTCTGAGGCTATAGTTATTGAGGAATTCAGCAAAAGTTGCTATATTTGTGTAACAAGCTGTGGGAATGTCCACACAGTTCCTATTTTTCATGTCTTATTGACTGTAACAAGTGGAAGGCATAAGAAATCTTTGATCCGTGTTGAACAATTTTCGCTGTAGAAGACTTGGCCACCAATATAAAGTCTGCGTAGCTGCATGACCCCTTAAAAGGCAGCTTTGGCTCCATGGGATGCAGCAGGAGAACAGATGACAGCTCTGAAGCAGGGTTTAGAAAGAAGCACATCAGAAAAATTAACTTTATGACTCTGAGGGTAGTTCTGTAAGAATCACCTGGTGAAAAAAATCTGTTTGAGACTTTCCTACCCTTGTCATTGGCCCCTGCTCCCTCTTCAGCACTGCCTCTTACTCACCCTGTAGTCTGGCTTTAAAGAAATCCAGAAAGGCCAGCTTCTCTCTGTTGCTAGTAATGTCAAAAAGGCTTCAAAAAGATTACTTCTTCAGCCCTGGCTTTACTCTGTTATGTGCCATTGTCCCTTAGATTACTTTATCCCTAAATAACCCTTCTCCTTCCCTGCATGCAGCCCCTTCCACCTGCTTCTCCCCTCAGTTACCCTTAGTCTGTTATCTCCACATCCCAGCTCACTACTCCTTCAGTTCCTGCTGTATGTCTCTGCCATGCAGTGATGATACAAAGGAAAGGAGAATTATAAAATCCAAAGAATCATCAAAAATCATCTCTAGTGGACAATAAAACACCTAACTATATAATGATTGTGTGACATCATTATAGGGCACAGTGAAGGTTGTTTACTTGCCTTAGTTCAGTATTTTCCTACTTTAACACATTTGCATTTCTTTTAAGTTTATTCACACCTATTGAATTTTGGGGGTTTAGGGATAATTACAACACCCTGGTTATTTCTTTTACCCTCAAGTTACTGAAATACACTCCAACTTCAACTCTGTTTTAACTCAGTGCTTTCATTAGGGAATATACAGAGTTTCTTGCATTCCAGAACTGAATTCTGTTCAATTACATTAAATGCAAATTTTCATATGTATTTATTTTTTACTTTGAAACTGAAAAACAGTCAATTAAGGGTCCCATTGTAAAAAGCAGTGGCACTCATCTACAGGTCTCGGCATGATGTTCCTGAATTTTTTAACCTCCCAATAGTTGAATTAAAGAAAAAAAAGTATTTTGAGACACAAGATGTTTTTCACTCACTGTTAGGTCACAGGAAGTTTCTCCCACATGAAAAACTCTGTCAGAAACAAGGACAGCTATAGCTTCTCCATTCATAATTTTTCTCTGTAACAAGTATTTTTCCAACTTGGATGATACCAGCTGATGCTCTTGTATCCTACCTTTAAAGGGCTCACTAAAGAAGAGCAAAAAAGCCCAGTATCTGTGAAGACCACCTGCTGCATCCTGGTTGGGAGTACCTGAGCTCCTGGAAGCCACCACAGTTCTGCTTGTCCTACTGAAAAGGCACCAGAAGAGACAGTGTCTCACACCCTGATTTGCAGCTTCACATGAGTACTGAAGGTGGAAGGCAGGAGAAGAGGGAAAGCACTGAGCTCTGATGCTAGTTGGCCATGAAAGGCAGATTGATGGTTCTAAATATGTGATAATGTACAGGGGGGGAGGGTTGGGAAGTTTTCTGTGGCTGTGGAAATACAAACTCACCATCTCCAACTCTGTAGTAGAATTTACAGCTACGAAGGTATGAAGCCCCTGCAGAACCCACAGGTTAATCCTGCTCTCTAATATTTGCTTTCGGACCTAAATTTCATTCTGGGAATATAAAATTCTTTGGAAATTAAAAAGTGCATATTTCTCTTAAATCCTTTTAATGATATCTGCATCCAGCTAGAATCACACTGCTGATTGTTTTCCTTATCTAGATGCTACATTAGTGCAAAAGTCTGTTAGGTTATTGGGATTTAGCAGTTCTTTTGATCAGGGTGGGGGGTTTTTTGGTGGATTTTGGCTCCTTTAAAAGGGACAGCCTGTTATAACAGGTGCACTGCAGACAGCTGCTGCATAAGGTTCCCTGCATAGTTCTGCCAATGCTTTTCAATCATGATCCACCACAGCCCTGTTATTCCTGTGTGGGGCCTCCCCTCCTCTGCAGTTGCCCAGGCTATGAATTATGCCATCGTGTATTGTTTTGGACAAATGTCCACTATGGACTAAGTCAACACCACTGAACTTGGTTTGAGAAAAACACAAGCCAAACCTTGGAAGTTTCAAGCTGAGCATTTAACCCACTGTACAGTCTCACAGTTTTTCTTTTTGATTCAGTCACACATTATGTACCCTGACTCCAGCCCTGATTTGTGGCAATTGGAAGATGTATGAGGTGCCATTTGTAAAATATTATTTAGTGTAAAACATGATGTTTTTTTCCTGTTGATTTACAAGTTGGATTTATAAATCTGCACTTCTCACAGTTTGAGTTATATATCTTGCCCCTGATTTATAAAACTCACCAGTAAATCTTTAGCAGAAAGTTTTGATTCGGAAATCATTATTTCAAACATTAGATTTAGCTAAAACATTCACTGCTTTATAAGTCATGGAATGGATTTACATACCCCAATCTGGATTTACAAATTCTACAGCAGATTTACAAATCATGCTGATAAATTCCTAAAAAAACCCCAAATATATAAAAATGCTATGATTTATAAATCTACACTTTACACTTAGGATACAAGTGACTGATTTACTACTCTGAAGCTATACAACAATGATTTAGTTTATAAAATCCTGCTTTAAGTTAAAGTTCTGATTTATAAATACTGATTAGGTCTACTGCAATATAGGCCACAAAAAATAAAATTGTTTGGTGCAATGCTGCTTTGCAAAGTGCTCCCTGCCCATGTGAAAAGCAAGAAATTTCTGAGAGCTTAATCATAATCAGCTGATGAGAGTTAGCATCAGAGAAAAGAAATAAGAAAATCTGCTACAAAGAAACTTTATTTCTTGCTAATAAGCCCAAGGTTTCAAGATGGAACATTTTGACTGCCTTGTCAAAATAATTTCTCTGTTCAGAAAGCTATCTCAAACCTGAATCTAAACCTCCAACTACAAGGAAATAATTTGAGTGCCTCAAACAGCTCCAAGAGTTATGGGCATTTCTATTGAACATCATGAGGAGTTCCACTAAACACTGGAGGAAATTTGCTCCTTGCAAGTGAACTTAATTGTTTTCACCTTTTAGGCTCTGATCAGATGTCATTTATTTGCACCATTCCAGCCCAGGTGTTTTCAAGTATTCAGAACCAAGTAGGAACATAAGAAAATGTAAGAGTGAAGGAGACCTCTGTGAAAGCTTCACTCTTTAATGTACTCCAAAAACACTTACATGACCAACAGGGCATTTAAATATTTTAGATACTTGAGAAGCAGTTCATCATTAATACCCACCAAGGACTCAGAAGAGATACTGGGTACAGACGGAACTGTCAGATAGTATAAACGTTAAATGCAGCAGAACAGAAATTCAACAGTCTGTTTTCAGGAAAAGCCAAATTTCCTACAAAGGTTTTGGTAAATTTATTTTTTTTTTTTTTTTTTAGAAATTTCTAACAGAAGGTTTCATCCAAAAAGCAATTCTCTTGAACCTTCAGAAGAAACCTGAGCATCCTGTCAAATTGTGGGACAGAGAGAGAGCATTCAGTCAGCATAGAAGAAACTCCCTTTCAAAGCTCACGTCATAAATCTTCAGAAAATATGAGCAGGCTGGAGATATGAAGGGGATTTTCTTTATCCAGGTAGCTCTGTTAGAGGGTATCAGCAACACTGACTCTGGAATAAGTTGTCAAACACACCTGGAATAGCTCTATAATATAAGGTTGCTGGAGCACAGAGTTAGAAATCATGATTATTGATTTAATCTTCATTTCCAACACAGTCACTGAGACCTAAATCCTTCCAGACATTTGAGTTGATAACTTCCAATGAAAGTTAGACATTTGCTTAATTCTAAGGGTCTGACACCAAAGGTGTTTTTAGATTCTCTCTTCCCTCCTTGTCCATAAGTTTCTACTCCTGTACATGAGTCTGACAACAACCATGTACAGCATCAGTGTGGTGGGAGATGTTAAAGACAGGAGTTTTGAGGCACTGTCAAGTGAACACTGAACATCTACTCCCTTTCCATCCCACCTGAGAAAAACATCCAAGATATGTAACATACTACTTTTGGAAGTATGAGCTGACACTCTGTTAACAATCTTGAATGCTTCCTTCTATTAAAATAACATAAAAAGAAACTAAGCATCTATTGTGCTCTCATAAAGACTGGTGCACTGCCCATGGTATAAATGATTTTTTTTTAAATGTAACATTAAATATTTCTGTTTACTATTGGTAAAATAGAGGGTTTTTTTAAGCACTCTAAAAATCTATGGATGAAAATGAAACATAAGTATTATATTATTTTATTACAAAATGATGATTAAATTGACCGTTTTCTGAGATTATTGCATTTGATTTTGCTGTCAGATTTTTGGAGTAGAATAAAGTTAGACAAGATTGAAGTCCAGAAACTTAAATAAAATGAAGATCTGATCCAAAGCCAGAGAAGGGGATGACAATGGTTCAGTTTTCTTCAGCAAGATCTACATCAAGTCTCTTCTTACTGATACAGATAATATAGTTGGCACAAATGTCAATAATTTCAAATGCAGATACAAAAATGATCATGCCAACATTCACATGTATACCGTGCTCACTTCAGCTATAACTAAGAGAATGGCTCTAATAGGATGACCAAAAAATAAAATAAAAAAAAAAGCACCTCAACTTCATTTATGAATGTGATTTATCAGCTACTGCAGTTCCACAACTGCTGCATAATGGATTGCAGCACTCCAAAACTTGATTCCTATGTTAACAGGAGGATAAAATGCAGCAGAGGCATGCAAATACTGCACCATGCTAGATAGACACCGAGTGTGTTTTTAACTTGCCTGTTGCAGGAGATTGTGGTGATGTCACAGGTAAGACAAATGGCACTATTGGTTTGCTGATGCAGTGTTTGTGGAGCTCAGTGCCCAAGCTATCCCACACAGGAGGCACAAGCATCCACTCTGTGGAAATGGTGCCAGCTGCAGGGATCTGGCTGGCTTTCTGCTGCCAGTATGAACCTCAGTAAGCTAAAGGTATGTGCTGCCCAGGGGCTGTTTCTTCGAACTGCCTGAGCTCAGGAAACAAAACTGGGTGCTTTGGCATGGCTGTGAAAATGGAAGGTGGCTCTGTACTTAAAGAAAATAGTGCACATGCATGTGCCTCCAAGTGCTTCTTGCCATATGTAAATGGCCTCTTGCCCTCAGCCACAACAGCAAGTCCTGTGCTTTCCTGCTCAGGCAGGCACCTGATAGCCAGAGGGCTGGGTCTCAACCCTTCCCCCAGCATTGCATCTTTCCCGAGGGCAAGCCCTGACCCAGGAGGGTAACAGAGGCTTCACCCAAGCAGGTACTTGGGTGTAAAGAGTTGACCACTGCTCCTAATGTCCCTCACATCCTACCTAATGCACACGGGGAAATAAATCCTTCCTTGTTTGATGCAAGCCACAACTTGCATGGGAGCTCAGTACGCTCTGCAGTGCCGGGTGGCCAGAGCACTTGCCTGGTACTGCCAGAAAGCTGGGCAATGACTGGGCACTTTGAAATCATCTCAAGAGTCCCATGTTAGATCTCATTGTCAGAATGACATCAGCAAAACTCAGCATAAGTTTTCCCTCAGCTAATGGCACTCCCCCTATTCGCTACTAAATCCTTTAAATAATGTCCCATTATCTGCAGCTTTGATCAATTCACGCAGCTCAGAGCTCAACATCTGAAAGTTTACATTTACCCAGTAGGTATCTTGCTGTGATGTCTAAGGAACAACAGACATCTGTATTTGGGATAACTACAGTATCTCAGCACCACTGGGAGATGATTTTAGGAAACAACCTGTCTTTGAATTAAAGCTCCTATTACTCACACTAGCTTAAACAGGACTGACACTGCTGCAATCAGAAGATCAAGCTATATGCTGATGCAACTTCACGGCTGGAACTGGCTCACTGTAGTGCCATCATTTGGCATAAGTTGGAAGAAAGTTAAGGCTATGCTTACAGTCTTTGAGCTTTCCTTTAATGCATTTGGAGACTGACAGAAGACATGCGCATCCAATTAATGAAATAAAAACATCTTGGGGGAAAAAAAAAGTTCACAAACATACCTACAGGAAAAAATAACTGAAGCAGGCCAGGCTATTATGATCACATAGTACCCAATATTTAATCTGATACCTTGAGTGTATGTCTTAATGGAGTGGTTCTCAAATACAGAGGATCAGATTTTCTGCTTAATCCTGTGACCCTACAGCTTTCTGAGCATCCTGCATCTGATTAAGCATGATACATACTTAGATACTTCCATGTGCACATTTTAAACATACATTTACTATGGAGTTACCTCTGTATGCAGTTTTATGTGCCCACATGCAAGTAGTAGATGTCATCATACATAAAGTAGGCACTTGCATATCTTTTAAACTTGCTAAAAAATGCCATTCCATTTTCACATTCCTGCATAGTCTAACAGCTGTAGTTTAATTCCAGTGTACTTGGTTGCAGTGTGGTGGGATTGGTTCTCAGCCTGATTGTACTCTGGCATAAGCACTTGACACTGCTGGGAACTCTGACTCCTTGGTTGAATGTCTCTCCCAGTTCAAGCTGGATTTGTACCTATGTTTGATCACTTGCATATAGCCTTTTACTATAATTACTATAATTACTGATTTTTTTCTTACATCCATGTTAACCATTTTTAAGGATCTAAGCACAGAACTAGGAACATGCATATAGTGTAAAAAGAGCTATATAGAGCAAAGAAGAGTTTTAATGTTAACCTTCCTTTTCAGTCTTCAGTGTGACTGACATCCATTCAGCCACAGATAAGAAACAAAGCTTGTAAATTTGCTGAAAAAATCTCAGTATAGAGCAGCAAAGGTATTTTGGTGAAAATGCTGCTGTGAGTGAGATGTATGAATATTCTCCAGAATAATCCTTTGTGTGCAACATGCTTTGATAGTGAAAGATAGAGGAGATGTTTATTTTGGTTTGATAAGACAAAGCAGAACAACTGAACACACATGTAGTCCATGCCCTCCCTACTCTTGATTGTTTCCTGTCATCTATTTCCCAGTGTTTCCTCCATTCAGTGTTCAAAACTCCTAAGTGACAGAGATTCCACTGCTTCCCTCAGAAGACTATTCTGCAGATGAATTACATCTCACCATTAGGAGCTTTTTTTTTCCCTGGCATCCACACTGAAATTTCTATCTTTAATAACATTTTCTTTTCATACTCCTCCTATTCTCTCTTCCTGACCTTTCTTAGTGCTATCCTTCTCCATCCTTCAGGTCCAACTTGAAACTTGCTAAAGCCGTTTTGACTCTGAGCAGCCACACACACACACACACAAAAAAAAAGCCAGCAGATGGATTTTACAGAGGAGGGGGAGTCCTTGGCTCTAGTGGAGGCAACCTACCAGCTATACACCAGTATTTTCCCCACTCTTGGGTGTAAGGGAGCTGGTGACTAATGTCATATTACTGTGTATATTACTATTACTAATAGTACAAAGCTGCTGTGGATTGCAGGGGTTTGGTCCATGCCAGGCTATGCTGCAGAACTGGGGTGCCTTTGAAATCTGCCTCTGATACTGCTTGTCGTGCTTCTCCCAGACAGCAGACCTGTTTCCGTTTTCCCCCAGGGCATTACCTTACATTTGTCCCAGATGACATTCCTTTCCTTATTTCTTTGGCATGTTTCTGATCTCAGTTTCCTTTCTATTATTTCACTGCCCTCAGTGATATTTATAATGTCTCCAATTTAGTATCATCTGTGAATTTCATTAACCAGCTGTTTACTCTGCTCTTTCAGATCATTAACGAGGATGTTAAATAACACTGGACCTAATGCTATTCCCTGCATTGCATTAGCAAGAAACTTCCTTCCACTTGACACATTGCCTTTTCTTGTTCCTCTCTGTTCAGCTCTCTAGCTAGGTGTTCAACCCACATGCAGCATTTCTAGAAGCTAATGTGAATAAATTTCTCAGGTGGAACTTGGTAAGCAAAGGTACCCCATGCCTCACTAAAACTCAGTGCATACCTAGAATTACATATTATGGGAGGAATTGTAGTTCTAGGAAGAGATTATTTTTTTTTCTTCTAAGAAATCTTTCGCATAAGCCACAGAGTAAGAGCAATGGAGGGACCAAAGCCGCTTCAGTGACTGCTACACTCTGGTACAATATTTTTCTCTCAGCATTAATGCTGCTCTATCTACAGTCAGTACATTTCCTCACTTTTGCATTTGCAAAATAGTCACTATTTAAAAAAGACAGATTTTTGCATGGTTGTGTTTCAAGCTAGGAGTCTCCCACGCCGCAATCAAGGGTAATGGCAACTACTCACAGGTGTACATACATCACATAAACAAGTGAAACATTGATTGTGAGGGGTGCAGTGACAGTCCTCTATCCATAGCATAATCTTCTCAAGAGATAGTTAATCAGATGATTATTTACATCTTAAAGACCAAGGAAAGGGAAAATGTTAACGTCGAATTATGGGGAGGAATGATAAAGAAGACGCTATGCATGAAGTGCTCATCACAGAACTGATGAATAAACAGTTTGCCTGAATATGCCTTAACACCACTAGTGCAATCTAAGCCCTGCCACTTGCATGATCTAAATCAGCAGAATCCACTGAAGCTTGTTTCAGTGGATCAAAACCCAGGATACTGTGCCCTGACCTGTCTCTGAAGCTTTGAGCAAATCTCACTTTTTTTCTTAAGATTAAGTTTTCCAAGTTAACACATATTATGCAACATTATGAAACAGAATCAAACATCACCTTCAGAGGCTTATTCTTTTCTATATTAAATTCTCCTGGTTTAATTCTCTGGGTAGAGATAGGACACAGCTGAAATTTACTCTACTAATAATGAAATGGAAGAAAGCTTGTAAGAGGTTTCTGGTGATGCATTAAAGCACACACCATATGGAGAGCTTATGGCAGAAATAGTTACAACCCTTGTACTAACCCTTGTTTTTAGTAAGTACACATTTCCCACTGCAAAAGGCAGCTTCTTAGCAGTGTAGTTCAAGGAGTTTGCTATGAGGTACATAGATTGTGAAGACAGACTCAGAACAGGGACTGTTAAATGCTCCAATCAAAAAAGAATAAACCAGCATTGCAAATTAAAACCTCTTAATTCAAGACATTTCACTGAAGAATACAAAGCACCTGGAATTCTTTGGTTTGGAAGCCACAGAAAAAATAAGAACATGGGAAGCAGAACAGGCCATTGTGCTTTCTGCTGGACTGCTTCAAATACACAACTTCCATGTCACTTCCATTTGATACAGCTTCAACTCTGGAATGAACTAGAGACTGCAGAAATGATAAATTCATAAACCAAGCTTTGAAAGACACCACTGGCTACTTTAAAACCTGGGAGACTACTAAATGCTTAAAGATGAGGGACCACTACACATCAGCTATTACTCCCATTTTTATGATAGTTATTGTGGGGTTTTTTGATAACTGCTGCTCTTAAGTAGGGCATCCTGTAGGATTCAGAACTCTGTTTTCCACACAATAAATTATTGGCATGAATCTAAAGCTTTTAGTAACTGCATTCTGATCATCTCCAACAACAAATATCGTAGACAGAAGCCACAGCAAAAATGGTAAGATGTCTTATCATTCACTTTAGTAGCTCAGCAGAGCAGCTGCTTTACTGCTTACCCACAATCTGCATTATGTATACCCTTACTGTCCAAAAGATTTGTAAATCAAATGCCAGAGTGGACAGGCTGGGCAGGATCTACATAAAATCTCAATCAAATTCAGGGCAGCATACCTTTCTCTTTGGTAATTAGATTCAGTGTAATTTTTGGTTTTCTGAGCCCAGTAACTCACATTTCTTTATGTTATCTTAGCAATTTTCATTAGCAAGTGAATTTCTATGCATCACTTTCAAAAAGCACCAGCTGCACCAGTAAAAATGTGAATCCATTCACTGAACAGTCAAGAAATCCAAAGGCATGTTAATACATCTATACTCAAGCACATCTAAATAGCTATCACTTGTTCCTGATTTCCAATGCAATGTCCCACATAATGTGGGTGAAAATACAGTACAGTAGGTGCAAAATTGGTTGAAAACCATATCTGGAGAGCAATTATCTATGGTCCACTATCAAAATGAAAAAGAGGCATTAAACAGGGGGGTCTAAATCAGGTACTACTCAGCACTCTCATTAGTGACCTGAATGATAAAATAAAAGGCTAGGCTTAATAAACTTGTTGAACAGAGCAAACCAGAGTGTACTGCAAGTATGTTGAGCTATAGGAAGAGCCGGACAAATTAAGAAAGGATGTGAAAATGTTTTGGGGCTATGAAGAATGTTTAATGTCATATTCAGATGCATAAAAACACACATATAATACAACACATGAATGAAGAAATTAATTCTTCTGCTCTATATATTGGGAAGCCCCCAAGTGATACTGGTTTGAGGCACCTTTCTTCCACAAGGCTGTGATCCAAGTAGAGAAAATCTAGATGCAGTGATAAATCAGGAAGCAATAACCTAGCAGGTTAATTAACCAGCATTATTAAGCCAGCAAAGAAAAGAGTGAGGTATGTTACATGTTAACTTGATAACAATTTGCAGTCACATTAAAGGCTGCAGAAAAGAGGAATGGATTCAAAGCTGCCATAAGCCACAATGAATAGAGTAAGAAATAAGAGCTTTAAATCACAGGAAGGAAGAGTTGGACTGGATATTAAGAGAGAACTGTTCTATGGCAAAAACAGTGAAGCACAGGAAGAGATTTCCTGGACATACTTGTGCAGTTTCCCAAAATATTTTTAAACAAAAATGAGACAAGCATCTGCCTGGACTGACACTCTGCCAGGAGTGATCAGTTACATCACCTTGGGGCAAAAGGATGGCCTTGATACCCCCTAAAAGCCTTTCAAGTTCTTGTGATTAAAATTTAAAATCAGATGCAATGTTTTCTAGGGAGTCCAGAAATGTGAAAGCCCTTGTTGTGATATGAAAAATAAGTAGATTTCAAGTTCCTACTTCTCATTCAAGAATAAATGTTAAGGATTTTTATTCATAGTTCCTGCTCCTGAGTTCTTTTGCAAGACAGAATCAGATGATGATAAACTTGTCTGAATTGCAAGCTATTCCTGAACCTCCTCATCTTCAATTTTTACTCCAGCTGCTGTATTTCTTTTGGTGTGTTGGAGAAAGCTGTAGTAAGTATGAATTCAGAATTGATGGTACCTGTGTGGCACACTGACTGGATGGCTAATTGGCTATTATAGCTGTGGTTCACAACATATCTTTACCTTATATTATTGGTCCTTTTTAGATGCCCATTGGTAGGAAATTGTAATTTAAAAGTTTATTCATTTCCATACTTTCTGCCAAAGAATTTCTGACATAAATTTGTTTTCCTTATCACATATCAAGATTATACATGAAATATAAACTTAGACTGCTAGACATTTCTGTACCATCAACTTTAATTTTGGCTTGGGCTGCTGAGGGGCTTTTTTCATTTATGAAGATGATACAAGGCTATACCTTTTCCAATAACACAACCATACCTTGCTCCATCCTGTGTAGCCTCTCCTGTATAACACTTCTTGTAGGAATGGGAGATTAATATCCTACCACAGTAAAAAAGTCTTTGGTCATTTTTTAGACTTAGTTCAACTAAAATTTGAAGTCTCCATGCAGTAAGCTTCTTCATTTGATTCTCAGACTTCAGGGCACAGAGGCAATTTGATTTTCAACCTCCAGTACAGAGGATTGATCCTTAAAGGCAAGGAATGATGGTTTAATCACACCAAAAGGATACAGCAATTAGAACTCAAACCAAATCTGGACTTGCAGGAAATGCTGGTGGAGAAATTTATGAGCTATATGTTCTCCATTTAGCATGTTCTCTGACTGTTATGAGCTGTAACAAGACCAAAAAGCTGTGACAATGAAAATACAGCATTGATAACACTCTTCCATTACATAGTTGTTTCATGCACCATTCAAATGCACCATTATTAGCTTCTATAGGAGTCTTTTAAATATTGAAATGAAATCTAGTGAAAAGAAGCAACAAGATTGTGCATGGAAACAATCTTCACCACTCCAGACTGTTTGAAGGCAGGAAATTAAGTATACCAAAATCTTAAGTCAAGACAGTCGTAAGAAGAAAAAAGATCTGGATTAAAGATAAAGAGACTTTGACTCTTTCCTCCTCCATCTCAGGTGTGGTAAAACTTTAGAAAACCTCCCTGAGGCTGGAGAAAAGATAGATGTCAGAAACCTTTGAAGGTAGATACAAGTTCAGCTCATTTGGCAGACACTTCTTTCTCTCACTACTGCCTTAATATTTTATGTTGTATGGACTGGCAGAGAAAGGCTGTGAATGTTGTTCGAGTGAAGTTCCTGGAAGAGATCTGCCCTTGCTATCTACTAAAATGTTGACAATCTAAGAAGAAAAATCTATTTTTATCATTATAATAAACTTCAAGAGATAACCACTGTTAGAATAAGGATGGCTTGGCTAAGAGGGAGCGGCCTGAACTACAGCAACACTGCTTGGCCTGAGACTCCCACTCCTTCTCTCCCACTCCTTAGCTTTACAAAAAAAGAACAAAACACAAGGGCAAGATCTTGTGGCAATGAGTAAGTCCAGGCATGCAACTGTGAGCAAAACAAGGCTGCATGAACATGCATGAGAAAACCTGATCTAAACTGTCATTACCAAGCACTCTCCCAAGGCAGATAAGGTCCAGCTGTAGCTCTGAAGATGACATTCCTCTCTGGAGATGAGCCAAGCTGGAGGAGGATGTGTCCCACCACCATTGCCATGATGTTTGAGTTACTGCCAGCTAAAGAGTAGAGAATTCATCATCTGTCAGTGACCTCCAAGATCAGACAAAGTTTTCATTGCTCAGAAAGGAAAATTATACAAAAAGTGAAACATCTGTTAAGGAGAATGAGATGCATTTTATGGTGCTTGCTGTATGCAGCAACATGGCTGTAATCTCAGACCATGTTTGCTGTAACATAGTGATTCACTGCCTCTCTCCACTACATGGTTCTAATGCCTGAAGTCACCTTGACTGGAGCAAGTATTAATTTCTGTCAGTGCTGTTTTAAATGTTTGCATAGAGAGAGTTATCAAAGCAAGCGTGAGCAAATCATAGGTACAGTCAGAGTGGCTCCTCCCTCAGCTGTCCTTTTGGAGCTCTGCTCAAGTTTTGTACCCAGCAGTCACCAAGTCTTTACTTACACATAGTCTGGAGTATAAAGTCACAGCAGTATTCAAAAGGTTAAAGCAGAGTGAACTGTTAATTTTAATGCTTTCTCTAAGCTTCAGTTTTAATAAGCGAAAATGATGTTCTTATTTGCAGTAAAGTGGTGTTATAAAATTCTGTCTGTCAAGCTCATTTTAAAACCATGGAAATAAATGATCTGACAAAATCAGGCTATTAGACAAGTGAAGAAGAGTGATTTCCATAAAAGTAGAGGAGCTGTTCCTTAATTTCACACTTGGTAGTCTTTTGGGTCGACTAAATTTTTAAATAAGTGATAAAATTATATTAGTGCAATTGCATTTTTATAGATTTTTTTGGTCATTGTACTCTTTTTCAATTCCTTTATTTTAACTCAAACCATTCCGCTGAAAGGTTACCTCTCAACTTATGTTACCTCATAACAGTTTCTGCTCACACAACAGAGCTGTAGGTTCACAAATCCTCCATAAAAGTACCCTGAAATGACCACACTGACTTAAAAATGGAAAGATCATCTTGCAGTCACATACTGCTGAAATGCTGGCCCTGTGCAGTGTATTTGACTTTCTGCAGACACAGTGCCTGGTAAAGTCACTTAAAAGGGGTTCATTTCATATATGAACAATTTCTTTTGAAGCAGACTACAAATTCCATCATCTACACCATGCATGTAAAGGCCAAACAAACAAGATACCTTTCCACGTCTGAGCAAGTGTGGCAAGGACAGCCTTTACAGAAAAGAGAAGTCACTGTTGGCAACACCTAGCCAGTGAAGATCAGATGGGCTGGTTTCTCCTCCCCAAAACACACAGTTTGATGTTGAGAGATGTCACAAACTTTTTCTGGGGCTGGTACTATTCAAATACATTCCAGGTGACAGCAAAGACAACTGCTAATACTCAGCTCTCCCCTTCACCCAGAAACAAAAGAAATTTCCACCCTTCCACAACACAAGGGAGGATTTACATTGCCCATTTTCCTACTGTATCCTGAGGAGAATGGAGCAAGGCTGTGGCATCTCCTCACCTGAACCCCACCATCTATTCTAGGAGCACAGCTGGCTGGGCAGAAGCAATGATTCTAGCACCACAACCTCTGCCATCGTTTCATTTTTCCACTTCTGGAAATTTATGACAAGCTTTTTTCTGACAAACCAAATCACATCACAGATTTCAAGATTAAAGCAAATTCTCCTCCTTTCAAATTTAAATAAATGTTTTAACAACTGCATTGTAGTAGGGAGGTTAGTATTAAAGAGGATTGTGACCTTTTATGAGGTCAATGACTCTTCATCTCCTCTTGCTCAGTTTCATTTGTTTGTTGAGAGAAGAGATCTAGTACATTGATACACAGGTTGTGACATGCTGTTTGAACATTAGCTTACTATAATTGGTCACGTCATCATGCATCATATTAACAATATACACAAGTGCCCTGAAACAATTGTCTTATAGATCCATCACATATCATAAAGAAGCTTCTGGGACTGTTACCCAGTAGCATCCAATTGTGATGTACATTCTACTTGAGTTCTGGATCTAAATATCACTGTCACCTTAATAGTAAGCGATGGATTAATAACTTACTGCTGGCTTGCAAAGCCTACATGCACACTGAGCATGCTCAAATTAGAAAACCTGTAGAAAACCAAAACCTGCTTCGTGTGTGTTTTTCAAACCAACAGCTCTGAATTTTCCCAAGGATGGCAATCCCTTATGCCTAGTAATGCAGTTAATTGCATTGCAGTAAGTTATTCCAAAATGAAAACTTGGAGAATATCTTCATGTATCAGCTGAATGAGATATGTGTGACTTTGAAATGCAAAATGAAAAAAAAATACACTGGCACCTTGGATTTATGTCACATAAATGACACTGAAAGATTGTTTTGCACAAACATTTTTACATCCTCTTTCCCCATAACTTCATATATTTTAAAAGAAGTGCAAAATCAGGTTCATTCTATACATAGGTCTATATTTCAGTCAAATTTAAGTGCGATTAAGATGCCCAAATCTCCTTGAATGATTTGTGATTTTCAGCTAATAACTTTATCCCTTTTTTTCCCCTCACCTTTTTCCAGCTATTTGACAGTGAAAAACAGAACTGATTTAACTCCTGATGTAGCAGTCCAAATTCTAAGCATTACCAAGAGGTTAAGTGCAGAGTCAGTTAGGAATACACCCACCTATGGTTTTTGTAGCCCTGGAACATCATCACCTTGACCCAGACTCCTACACCCAACATGAGCCACTGGCCTGTAAATGCCATAATCCCCAGCACAGGCACCTTGTAAGGGAGAATTCCTGCAAGTAGGTAGATCTAGACTAATACAGAGATCTTAAATAAATCTGAGAGACTTTCCCCCATTCCCATCCCAGAAGTCATTCCAGGAAGGGTCCATGGGAAGCAGTTTAGAGAACCCAAGCTTTACAGTGCTGCAAAAAGACAGTGCTACTGATTCTGCAGAGCCTGCACTATTCCTTGAGTGAGTCAGCACGGAGGGAATGCCATGGTGTTGGTGCAGCTGGTCGGGACTATTTTTCAGATAAGATCAAAAGTTATGCAAATTTTAATAAACCATGCAGACAAAACTATCAGCATTCCTACAGACTGTTCTGCATATTATCTCAGTCTTTTAACTAAATTCCATCCAAACTGCTCCATTTTGCATGCCTGCAGAGCCTCTGGACTAGGAGCACAGTGCAACGGCACTCTACATCTCTTAAGTGCCAACACCACATGCACTGGGTCCAGGCCCCAGTGAAGGGGGCTTTGTGGAGAGGAAAGCTGTATAAATGTGCTTTCCTCCAACGGTTGCTACATTCCATCTGTCAGAAAACAAACTATATTTCCGTCCCTACTTTTTCTGCTTGCTGATCTGTCCTTGTCCTTAACATAGGAGCAAGGGTCTGAGGCCACCATTTCAGAAAGCTCAGACGGGTGGAAAAGGGCAAACTGCAGTTCTCCTCCAGCAAGGTATAGAGGTAACCTTACCTCTATATGGTAAGTTTACTGCTATGGAGCAACCACACAGCTTGGGGATGTTTTTGCTGAGGCATTAAGCATGGTCACACACTATGCCAGCTTCCACCTCAGCATGGAGGGCACAGCCACCAGTGCCACTCCACAGGACCTCTTAAAGCCCTCAGTCATGGCACAAAGAAGTCTGCCAGGGATACAGCAACTTGTGTAGCCCAACTGACTTGTTGAGAGCTGTTTTAAGCCTAAAAGGCAGTAAAATTCCACTTACCACAAATGAAGGAAACCTGTAGCAGTGCTAACTGGTCAACCTCAGCCTCACATGCTCCTTTCTGGATTTAAAATACAAATAAGCAAGCATAGGACACTCCAGCAACAGGAGAGGCACATTCAGTAGAAGAGAATACATGTTTTCATTTTTATTAAGAGGAAAGCTAATCTAAATCTCTCAAATATCTTAGTCTTGGGATGTGAAAATGCACATGCCTAAAACAAAGTGGTTGGAGTTGTACTGGATCCTGCAGACATGCCCACCAGCACCCAGCCACCAGCACGCCTTGAAGGAGGGACTTCTTAGAACCTTCTGACTGCTGACAGGTCTCCTCAGCACTGAGGCCCCATAGTAATGATCAGCATTGCCTCACACCAGCCATGAGCCCAAGCACTACCAGGTCTTGGGCATGGAACACTCTACCTGGCTTGTCTTGTACCCAGGGAAGGTCTCACAGCCCCTCTCACTTCATCCATGACTTGCAGCCCTGCTCTCTAGCTGGGTGTCAGGAAAAGAAACCTACCTAAGGAATAAGAACATAAACCAGATAATTTACCTGAAGTTTTGGAAAATAACCAAAACAAACAAACACACACATGAATGCCCTCTGCATCGTATCTGAACAGTACTTGGAATAAAAAGGATACAGAAGATATTCTTTCAGGGTTAAATCATTGTGGTTGATCTAACACCAAAGAAGCATCCAAATCAAGCTTTTTTGCTCCCATGGACTTCACATGAGACCTTGCTGCAACATTAACTTCAAAATTAGCACCATTTAGAACACTCAGAATGTCTGATATTGATTTATTTGAACAGGTAGGGTTCTGGTTATTTAAGCAAACAAGGCTGCAATACAGTCAGTGTAAATCCACCTGGAAACTGGAAGCTGATGCACTGGTTGGAACATCTTGCCAAGAGCACAACACAAAGAGGTTTTGCTTTGGAACTGGTTGTCAAGGAAGTTAAAGCTTCATGTCTTGGACACAATCAGCTGTCCAAAAGACCATCTCATGCTCCCCAAGTGTGAAGCAGGGGGTAGTCATTACCCCCATCCTTGACTGAATGAGCATTTCCTGGGCCTGCTGGAAGGTTCATTTTGACTGGACTAGGTGGACTAGTGTGTTTTTATTGACCAAGCATAAAATCAGAAGTAAAGTTTTAACAGTTAATAGGTGCATTATATAACTGAAAGACAAATAACTCCCACCAACAGTTCTCACAATAAAACATGAAAATGGTAGAGATGTCACCTTTCAAAGCCACCAAGACACTCCTTAAAGGAGGTTTGTAATGAACACAGATTATCCTCACTTTCTCCTGGTAATAACAAAGTTCACATTGTTGTATTCTGTTAACAAACATCTTTTGTTACCTCAAATAAAGGTGTGAATCCACACCAGATTTGACTATTAATACATGATTAACAACCACACCAGCATGGGCTAAAAGTACATAGTCTATTTGCTTTTCAGATGTAGTCATCTTTTATATGAATCTCATATAAAATCTACTGGGAGATGTTTAACAAACAGGACCAAGTCCTACTGAATTCCCTAGCCATATACTATGAACACAGAGCACTGTTGCTGTTAATAAGGGTATTCATCATGAGACAGCCTATTTTTGGCATTGTATATGACAGTCTCAGTAACTTACAATTGTCCCTTGAATGTGAACTTATCATTTAATTACACTCTGAGAGACTGCTTTCCCATATCGCCCTGCAAGTTAGTTAACCACATAGTAATTCTCCAGCTACTCCAAATGTGATTGGATCAGTCTAAAGTGCATAACATATCTTCCAGTTTCAGGGAACCCCTTATGGAGCAGTCTGTTTATTTCCATCTTTTTTTTTTTTTTCTTCAATTTTAACAATGCATTGTCAAAAGCTTCAAAATTTTCAACAGATAAAAAAGTTACTTAACGAAAGCAGAATTTCAATTCATCATAAAATACTCAATGTTATGCCAAGCGGACATACCGAAATACTCAGGAAAAGTACCAATAAAACCCTGGAAAGTGAAAAAGACCAGTCAAGAGCAAATGTTTTATCTATTCATCATCACTGTGTCTTAGTAAAAACAACAGGTGTCACTGGATAATTTACTCATAGTTACTATGTATTAAGAACACACACATTTTACAAAGGATGTGGGATGCAAAGGGTTTTTTTGGTAGAGCAATCATATGCTTATGTTAAAGCACGTAATAATTGTTTAAGACCTTATAGTAACCCCAAGTTCCATTAAATGCATATTTCTTTGTTTCTATTGTATGTCTCACAATGTTGACAGCCATAATGCTCTACCTTGCTGCAACTCAGTTTCATGTGCATATGAAGCTGTCTGTAATCTGAGGGACGTGGTCAATTTGAAATGCCACTTGACTTCTATAACATCATAGTATATTTCCTATAAATAGTTATTATTGCTATTGTTCTCCTTACCTGGGCAGGCACACATGAAAAGCGTTGCTTCCTGCAGGAGGCTCTCAATCTTTTGTAGGCAAAAGTAAGGAAGGATTAAGGAAAGATTGGGGAGGGAAGAAAGAAAAAAGAAAAAAAAGTAAAAAGGGTGTTGTCTCATTTCTCTCATTCTGCTTCTTAACTGCACTAACACCCTGCACAAGCCTTAAACATCAATAGAAGCAGGTGCCCCAATCACCTGTGAGTTTGGTCTGTACCAATAAAAGTCAGTATGTATTGCCTATGCAGTACATATTACATTCCCTCAGAGAGGCATTAAAATGCCAGCTACATTTAAACAAGTGAATGTCTGGCCCCTAATAAAACCCACATAATTTAATACTAATGAGTCTACCAATTATGACCTACTCTCTGAACTTCCTTTCTGGGAAAAATCATTGGGAAGGTAGTTCAATGCTAACTCTAGCAATTATATTACTGCTCCAATATAGAGGAGCCCCAGCTTCACTTCTGTGGTTGTATTAACTGATTTGGGGTGCAGAGGGGAATGGGTGGGGTGTGATTGCCTCCCCATGACAATGAACAGAATCTAAATAAGCTCACTGAATTTCAGACCAATCAATCACTTTCATCCTAATCAGAATATACAGCTGACATCGATGGTAGCAGAAAAGAGGAGACTGCTTTGTAATCATTTACTGCTAAATAACTTCATAGTGCTGTGGCTGTATCAGGTTTCCTCCTTGAGAAGAGTCACAAAACCCTGTTCACCAGTGTTCCTTTCATTATCTATAGGAGTTGTCCTAAAGATACATATATCATGACTGCAACACCTACAGACTGCAGGATGGAGGGCTTTCAATCACACATTTCCTTCTTGTTGAGCCTGGATGCAGGCAAGTTATTAGCTCTGTTTGTGGCAAAATTAAGGATTAAGTGGAAACAAGTCTCCCTACCCAAGCAGGAAACACTCAGCAGCACTCAGCAGCAACAGGAGGCACATGGCCAAATTTACAGGGCAGTTCAGTATGGCACTAACTGCAATAATTTTCTTTCTGCTGCCTGCAGCAAAGGTTGCCAACTTAGGTCTCTCATCCTCACTCACCTGGTAGAAGGCTGAATCCATTCATCATCTATCCAGAATTTAATTCAGTGCTTAACATATGTGTAATTAATAGACTCCACTATGACAACAAGCTCTGTTTGGGGCTGAGTGTTGAACCCCACAGAAACTCTGGCTGGTGGAGAACAGCTGCCTTCTACACTTGGACCTGCCACAGTCCCGTGTGACATTCAGCGCACCTTTGCTCGTCCCCAGCCGTGACCACCACGATCTGCTTCTAGTGTGGACTCCCAGCAGAAGCCCTGCAGGGCCTTTTGTCAGGCAATGCTGGATGCTGGTGGTATACCTTTAATTCATGGTGTACCTTTAGTTTCTGTGACAAGCTGAGATAATACAGTAAGAAGTTCTTTAGAAATGCTATAAATAGCTTAAATAAATAGATATTCTCTGCGGTGGGTCTTCAGCTCCGGAACTGACTCTTGCCAGAAATCCATCAGAGCCCAGATCTGGCAAGCTCTTGTAGGAGATGCAAGACACATCTTTTTACATTCCAGCTCACTAAATGCAAGCGCCTGGCTAATTCTGTGAAAAGTGAAAAGAAAAAAAAAAAAGCCTGGAATACAAGGGGTCATTCCCTGTGCCAGCTCCAAAGTTGCTATTAGTTCACTGCACACTAGCTGTTGGAAAGGGCAGAGAGATACTGCAGTGCTAGTGCCTTATAAACATATACAATAATTAAAGCTGATTTCTATGAGAAGCAACTTTGTGATCCTTTGAGACAAAGGAGTTGCTGTGGATATGTGATATTACCTCTAATAATACTAAACAATGCTGCATGCATTATTGCTGCCAAACTTGTTACTCCTGACCTTATCCCTCGATGAGCTATGACTGCATCTTTAAAAAAAAAAAGGATTGCTCTGGAAAGGTATGCATTTGATAGTCAAACAGAACAGCCTCAAAATCACTTTAGGGCATTGGAGAAGTGGCTTCTATTCCTGGCCTCTGAAGTCAAATAACTGTCACAACTTTGTCTAAACTAACCAATGCCTAAGGTTTCAAGGTATTTAATTACATAATAAGTAAATTATAGAAACACAGAGAATAAGTGGAAATGCCTTGCATTCAGAGTCAGACATTTTGTCTCAGGAAGTCTGGCATCCTCAGCTCACTTAGCAGAGAATCAAGATGAAGTCAAAATTAGCGTTGTTACTTCTTTTTATAGCAGTTGCCTGGAAGTCCACAAATGGCAGCCCATTAATGCTCCATCACTCAGTAGCATCACCTATTTTGTCCTTTAAGAAAACAGTTTTCTATGCATTTTTGAACATTAGCACAGACATTCACTGTTTTAAACTTTTTTCCAGTGTCACTATTTCCAGTCTCTCCCGCCGAGACATTCATACGGATATTTAAGGTGGCTATGTATCTACTACTGATTGCATGAAGCACATATTAATTATTTTCACCTTAGCCACAGCGTTTTGTTTAAAAAAAAAGCAGAGTTTTACCTTCTTGGTTGTTAAAATTCCCTCACCTTTTGTATTAACCGTGCGGCAAGTCTGTCAAGGAAAGCTCCAAAATAAATTTAAGAGTAATTATTACAGCTAAGTCACCCTGGCATTTGTATAGGAAGACATCCCCCTCCCTGCATGCTTCTACCATGGTGGCAAACTTTTTTCAAAAATTCTGATGAAGCACTTTGTAAATTTTGTTATTCTGTGATGATAATAAATCATTATAGCCTTAAACACTTCTCTAGCTTGGAGCCTCAGTCACAAATTATCTTGTCATTCTGACCAAAACATTCTCCAAAAAAGCTTGACAAGTGCTAAAACCCAGAACATGAAACCATGTGTTGTTGTGAAAGCAAGATTCAGAAATGTCAATTAATTAGATTAAGAGGCTACTTTTAGCTTTACTTGTGTTGCCAAATAACCCTTAAAATATGCATAGCAGTGGAAGTCTACCTCAGCAATACAGTACTTCTGTGCAAAATAAAGACAATGGATCTGGTTAATAGAGGGAATTATTGTATCTGTCATTCAGACAAGGAGAATGATCTAGAAGCAAATGTCTTGCTTCCCTTTCCACTGCATGGATTCACAAGCAAGATAAATTCTGCCACTTAGGAGTTTAGGCACAATTTTTTTTCCCCTGAAATCTGATTCAGATTAGAGAATAAAAGTCAAATCACTATTATACATCTCCATAAGTAAAATGGATTTCTAACATCACTCTCTGTGTAGCTGTCTCTCCCCACCCATAAACTATCATCCTTTATTTGCATTTTTTAAAGTTCAGTTTAGAAAAACAGAGTGGTACACTTACATATATATATTCAACTTTCTCATAGCTACCCCTAACAATTTTATCTTTAAATAATCCATATCCTCAATTTTATTTACACTATAAACTGTTCCTCTATTTTAATGGTATGTTTGCTTTAAAAGGGGTTGTTGGCTTTAATAGCTCGGTTATTATCTTTGTAAACTAACATTCCACATCCCTCCTAACTAAATCCTAGCAAATCATCTGCACTTGCATTTGAAACATACATTCCACCACTGAAAATAAAATTTAAGGCAAATAAATGTTCTGTTCAAGTTAATATACATAAAATGAATAGCTAAACAATGATGAATTTTGATGGATTTAACAGTAGATTTGTTAGTGGCAGAAGGGTCATGATATGTAATACACCCAAGAGAATGGAATTAAGTAAATTTCCTGTAACCCCTATTATTTTGTGTTACACCTTTTAATACTAGAACATCATATCTCTTTAGGAAAAAAAAATAACTGCTTGTGGAGTTTTTATAAAACATATCACTAGTGATACGGATCAGTATAATGGTATAGGTTAGCACACATATAGGTGGGTAAGCGTGTAAGTAAAATAAGAAGGATCCCAAGAGTGGTAGATCTGCAGCTGAAGAAAGTCTGTAAGCCTCAGGTTCTGCCCCAGGACAAGACTAATTTACACCATAGGAGAGCCTTGGCTGAACCTTAGAAACAATAACTTGCAAGAAGCTAGCATCTCATTATATTTTTCATGGAAATACATCAAAATAAATATATTTTCTCATATTTGCCCTTCCATCCTGTCATTTCAAAGGACTTTATTTCAGGCAAAACCGTCATTCTCAAATAGAATGGCTGTGTGCAGAACATAAGACCAGTACATAGAATCAAATATGGTATACAGTGGCATCAGTCTTTGAGCCATAACCAATCTCTGAATGACATTTAGTAACTCAGATAATCAGTTTTGGCCTTTTGAGATTTTAATTCTTCATCTTCAAAATAAATAAATAATGATCTCCATATTTTTTTTCCCTTCTTACCTAGTCATGTTACAATTCACAGTTTCTAGCAATTAACCCTGTTCCTTGCCTGTCAGAACCACTACCAGCCAGTATCTGCTCTCTGGACTGGGCTTACTCTGCTAAGCAAATCTTTCTCCTTCCCTACTCCTTGACCTTTCCTTTCCTCACAGAGAAGCTACGTCTCCTTTTGGCTGCTGGCTTGAACTGTGATTAAAAGGTGGCTGTATGTAGCCATTTCATGTTGCTGTTGAATATGTACTTGAGCCTAAACTCTGCATGCTGGGAAGTGGGACCCTGAAGAGATTATCCTATGCAGACCCTTTACTGAAGGAAGAAAACAAGGAATAGAAATGGAATATTTAAGGGCATTTAAAAAAAAAATCGCCTACATATTAAACAAACAAAATCACAACAAAACCAAACCACAAACAAAACAAACAAACAAAAAAATCAGAATACCAAGACAGTACACCTAATTTTCAGATTTTCAGACACACCATGAACTATTTTTAAGTTCTCTGGCCAAGGCTTGTTAAAAACAGAACATCCTGAATGTTCTAAAAAATTGTAGAAGAAGCAGATGGAGGTATTTCCTTACAGAACAAGACTTAAGCGTGTGTAAGAAATGAAATATATTATCCACCGAGGATCAAGACAAAAATTCACAGTATTAGAGGCACTCTGCATGCAGAGGTATTAGATGCTGTATCTGCAACATGCCTTCCCATTGTCTGAGCTGCCTGAGAGGTGGTAGTGCCCTACCTGGTCTTCAGCCGCTTCCCAGTGGTGCAGGGACCTCTCATGTGTCCTGTGTCCCCTATGTCTATTCCCTGCAGGACTTTTCAAGTACACTTAAACAGATGTTTTGGCACTTAAATCCTTACCGTTATGTCTAGGCTTAGAGAAGCCCTGTGAAAGTGTGAGTCCTGGCTGAAAATAGGGCAGTGAGGACTAAATTAGAGCAAAATGTAGTAAGAGGTCCCAAATGTTAACATGCTGTGTTTATCTCAAACTTATTAACATTCCTATGAGACTTTGAAACACTTTATTACTGATACATGGGATTGTGCTGCTGTAATAGGCTTCCCTGAGGAGTAACTAGGACTCCAGGTGTACTGCAGGGGATGTTGTACTGTGTGTTGTAGGGTTAAACGATGCTGTCTTACCCACACAATGTGCATATTACGAGTGTAAATGAGGGAGCTCGTTTGAGAAACCTGAAGTCTGCACTGAAACACTGAAAAGATTTGTACTATTAGTGAAAAAGGGCAAAGGGGCCCTTTTTCCAGTTGCAAATGACCAAGTCCTATCATTGTCATAGAAAGCTTGATGCCTCTGCCAGGAAAAAAGGAGGCTGTGTCTAAAGTAACTCTGCCTACCAGAGTTAGAGGAGTGCAACCTCACCTGAGCAAAGCAGGCAGTCACAGTGTACAATGGCAAAATGCAAGGCCATTCACATCCTGTCAAAAATGGTCAGCAAAGGCAACAATGATGCTAAGCCATGTAGGTTCCTCCCTCTGCTAAAGGAGAGAAAAGTGGCACAAGAAAAGCCTGGCAAACTGAACGGGTTTGACAGAAGGGACATGAAAGCTCCATCAAAATCATTAAAATGAAAATAGTCATTACCAAGACATGGCAGGAAAGTGGAGGCAGTTTTGCAGAAAAGAAATGTACTCTTTGCATAGCTAAGATTTTCAAGAAGGATTGCATGTTACAGGAGTCCTCAAAGTTCCACACCTACTTACTCTGCAGCACAAGTAGGTCAGGAACACCCATACCAGTTTGTCACGAGGTGCAGCGATGGTGACTGCACTCCTTGTCCTCAAATTGCTGTGTGCTTAACTTGTGGAGTTGTGCTCCCCTTGACAATTTAATCTCTGTGTCCCTTGCTGCAAGTTGAACTGATTAACTTTCATCCTGCCCTTGGTAGCCATGTAGAACATTTGATCAGCACCCATTTTATAACAGTTCTGGGGTTTTTAAAAACATGGCTAAGGACTGTTAGCATGTCCCTGTTCAGACTTCTTGTTTCTAGACTAAACAAATGCAATTCTTTTAACTTTTCCTCATAGGTCATGTTTGCAAAACCTCTAATCATTCTTGTTGATCTCCTTTGGATTCTCTCCAATTTGCCTCCATCTTTCTTAATGTCACCAACTTCACCAGAAGTTTTGCAGACTGGAGAATCATTTCTTGCTGCAGAAGTCACCTGACACCCTGACCTTTAGCTCAGCAATGAGAAATAGCATACCAGCTTCCTTAAAGAAAATGGTATTACATATATACTGTCAGGTATACTTAGTGTCATGCCACCTGCTTGCCACATCAACCGACTCCTTTGCCTGAACGGCAACAAAGCAACAAACAATAAAAAATTCTGCTTCTTTTGTGAGCTGTTGCATAGACAGTCCTACTGTAAAAGGCAAAAATACATGAAAGCACAGCTGACCTGTTTTAAAATTCTATTTTAAAAACTTATTTTTCTCTCCACATCTTAAAAAAGCAAAGCAATTGCAAGGAAAAAGACCAGACCAACAGAAAACTGCAGAGGAAAAACAAAAAACCCCAAAACTGTATATTCACTGTTAAAGAGATGTTAGCCAAAGTTACAGGGGAGTAAGTAAAAGAGCCTATAGTTAAAAAAGAAAGACAGCAGTGCACCAAAGCTTTAACTCAGGCTGAATCTTAAGATGAGTACAAGACTTCTTTCACAGGTCTGTGAGTCAAACTTCTCTCAGGACTTGCATTCTTCACTGAAGACTATAAAGTCCAACAAGCAGCACTTCCTGTGAGAGTAACTAGCAGGGAAACACAGAAGCTGGTGCCACAGGCACATTAACTGCCTACCACAGAGGAGTCAGTGATGCTCTCCAAACCACCTCTCAGCTCCTATTTAACTCAGCAAGCACCTAAATTGCTGCCAGTTGGTGTGTGCCAAGGTCCCTGACTGCTGCTGATGAGGTGAGATGGTGGGCTGAGCTCTGGAGCTCAGCCAAAAGCCTGAAAGCAGCTCAGCTTGCTGGAAAGCCTTCTCTAGAATAGGACAAAGCGTGAATGGCTCTGGCTGCTGGGTTGCAAACTGGACTGTTGTGGTCTCTGGCTCCGGGACATGATTTGAAGCTGGGATGTCGAGCAGGTTAACAGGCAGCACCTATATGGACTCTGTCAGCCAAAGGTGGTATCACAAATGCTTCAGTTACTCTCCAGAGTAATTAATTTCTAGGTACTTGGTTATGTTTCTGCATGTCTGTCCAGCTTCAAAAGGATCCCGAATTCGCCACCAGATCTTCCCTGCTATTTTGCAGGGCAGCCCAGGTGCCAAGCAGAGGGCTCCCACCCAGGGAACAGCACTGTAGAGAAGAGAGGACAGGTAGGTCAGAAACCTCAGTGGTATGGTGCTTAGTATCTCTGAGGGGTTTGTGCCATTTATCATTACCCATACAACAGCTTCTTGGAAGAGAGCTCTGAACAGGTTTGCAAGAAAGCACAGCAAATGGCCCATAGCAAGGCTTCTGGATGAGGGCAAAGAGGAAAGTGTGATTGCAGAACACACTGCTTACAAAGACAGGAGTGTGCCAAGGTCTGGGCTGCTTCCAGCAGAAGAGGGGTTAACACAGCTTTCAGAGTGCAGAAACCAGGCCTTTAAGAGGGAGTATTACATGTGCTGAAAATGTTTCTATGGGATCAGAACTGTTTACAATATAATGTGGCTGCACCTGTGGGTTGGTGTGGTTTTTCCTACTGTTCAGAGCTTCCTGACAAGCTAATATACCATAGCTATGAGACCACTATTTTGATCTCTCCCTCCTTGGAATTTCTTCTAAGTGTCTTCAATAAAAGGCCTATTAAAAAAAAAAGTACAAGTGGGTGCTTTGTTCTTCTTCAGCACCTAATTTATCTTTTTAACATTAAATACTCAAAACACATTCTTTCCTTTTTAATCAAACAATTTATTGCTAGACTTACAATAGATTTTGTACCACTTTGTTTTGGATTTTGGGTATTCTCATACCCTGCCCAAATCTTAAAAGCCACACTGAAGCCCTGTCATTCAAATTATTGATGGTAACTAGTTTGTCTGCAGGTGATGGCTGTTATTAAAACATCACATAAAAAAGCAGCATATGGCATTTACAAAATATGGGCCAATGAAGAAGGAAAGGGTCGTGTTCACTCCCAAAATGGGAGCAAGAATCTCCTGAGGGTTATACATGGATTTTGTTCAGAGGGAGCTGGAGAATCTCATATATTTTGAAATCACGGAGGGTATGAAATCAGCATAAGTTACAGCTGCCCTTAGGTGCTTTCTTTTGAGTGGTCAGTGCCACAATCATTCAGCAGAGCACATTGATCTCACCGACTTTGGCAGAATTATAGAGGGTTTGTTTGCACGAACCATTGCTGAACAATTTATCTGATATATTAATCATCTCCTAGATAAGAGCATCCAGACTCCAGATTTTTATTGTAATCCAGTTCCCTCCCATTGTCTTCTTTTGTTGTTGTTGATGGTGATGGGTTTTCAAGTGAAAATTTTAAAATTTATTTATTTATTTATCTATTTATTTCTTTATAGTGCTTAGGCTATCAGTGTCAATTCTGAAGCACTGTGAGGTAGCACCTCTGGTTGGAAAATTGATTTGTCTTCACAGTGGCAAATAAAAATCAAGACCCTATTTTTTTTTCATCTTCCAAATGTACATCTAAAAGGCAAAAAGTGAACATTTTAGTGGAAACTGGAAGAATTAGTATAATTCATAGGGTTGATGTGGATATTTTGCTCACTTCTATTAATCCCTGTGAGACTATCTATGCTGCTATGATGGTGTATCAGGTAAGTTTATGGCGTACTGAGGGCAGTATCTCAGTCACCTTGAAAATTAGAGTTCCTTGCTATGCAGAGGGCAAGTCCTGCTAGTCTGACCAGGCTGTGCCCTCTGGGGAGCCTCCTCTCTCCATACTGCACATCCACAGCCTTCAGGAGAAGACTTTCTTAGTCCCACCAGCCTTTCTCTCCTCACCTGCTTGTCAGTTTATCTTGTCCCCCAGACTCTCCTTTCCATCTGCTCTGCCCTTCTCTGCAGCTCTGCAACATTGCATGCTCAACTTCCCAACACAGTAATTGGGAAATAATGTGATATCCACAGCTGGCCCTGACCAGCCAGTCCCTGCCCTCCAGTATTAACCTGCTGCGATTCTCTTCCTATTTGCCCTGTGGAAGACAGCACTAGACATGGAGTTGCACACTCTAGGGCCTAGTTAAGGTACTTCTTGCCTTCCAGTTATTGGCATACTCCAAGAATTACTTTCCTTTTTTTTTAAGTGGAGTTTTAACTCCAGTAATTTCCAGAGATATTTAATAGGGGGAGTCCATTCTTCTGGGGTCCTCTAAACACAATCCTGTGATGAATTCATATTTTAGCACAAGCCAGAGTGCACAAAGAAAATAATTCTGCTGTTCAGAAGTACAAAACCCAGTAACCTTAGCCTGAAACAATTGTACTGAACTGAAGCACTACTCTTCTTTTCTAGATCTACTTTTAAGATCCCTGTCAAAACAGCCCTTCAAATACATTTGATTGGGTTGGGGCTCATCATGCTGTCACCAACTCACTTTTCATTAGGCTGTTGCTCTCTGTTAGCCTAGCCAAGCAGAAGAACTCAAACACATGCACAAATTAAATCGACATCCAAACTCCACCAATATACAAAGCAATTTAAATGATATTCATTAGAGCGATGACAAGTCCTGATGAGGCTTTCAGGAGCGGAGTCCTTCAGCTTCTGCCGACTCGGTTTCATGGTCACTGAGGCGTAACTGCAGTGACTGTACCTCCAGTTTAGAAAAAAAGAAAATAAGCTGAGAATATGACTCTGCTTCCTGACACACCTACCTCATTCTCCATCTCTGCACAGGTTTACGTCTGCGTACAGGAGTCAAGCTTTCCTTACAGTTCCTCACAGGCTTTATATTACACACACACTTTAGCAAATCTCCTTCCTTTCCCCACCACCTACAAATGCACCAATTAAAAAGAATTCCATTTTCAAGTAACTTCATTTCACTTGGCTAGAAAGGTCACTAACTCACAGTTATGATGGTTATAAACATGTCTCTCCAGTTTCCTACTGTGCAAGAATGAATATGATATGTTGAAACTTAATAAAGGAATTTTTTTCATTGTTAATTTATATTAAAGTTTAAAAGTTACCCTCTTTGCATTTGTATTTTTGATATTTGGGGGGGGGGGGGGAAAGGGTAGCTGGACACTGTCTTCTCCCCAGGGAGCAGAATGGGGCTGACAGGTCTAATATAGGCTTTCACACGGTGCCAAATCATTTGAAATTCATTTCCCTTGCGACCAAGGTCCTTAATTCAGGCATCAAGAGGCAAGAAATCAGAAAATTAGCTTGCTATTTGGTTACAAAGTCCATAATGCCACTTGCAAAGTTTAAGTGTATCAGGGAAGAAATGTGACACTCGGAACTCAGCGGGTGACATGAGCGGCACATAATCACCAGATACGGGAGACATCACTATTAGCTGTGAAGAGCTCCACCACTTGCCCCGCAGCCCCAGGCTGGAAAATAGAGCCACGACTGGCACTGCCATTTGTTACTTCTTTTTGTTTGCTCTATCACAACCTTTGGTATTTGGTGAAACAGGCTAAGAATTTTTAAACCAGAAAATGGCTTCTTATTTTACCACTCAAAAAAAATCTCTCTTTTTTTGGTGTAACTGCCTTAGGTTGTAATTTTTAATTTTCCTTTTTAAACACTCTTACAATGAAAGATAGGCACATTGGTTTGTAAGTATGATTTGCAGTTACAGATTTTCACTTCAGTAACAGTTATATATATGAACTTAGTGAGTGGTCTGGACATATCCATCTAACCCAAAAGTCTATCTGCTTTTAATTCTCTTAAAAGATTATTTAACCAGAAGTGCATTTCAAGCTATAAATAAGGCAAAGTAACAGAGCAACAGCTGCTGAGGAAGTTAATGTGTCCCACGTATATGTTGTAATATACTGCTGGAAAACAAACAAACAAACTACTACACTAACACATAAGCTGGATACTAAGTATAAAGGAAGATTGATTTTACATGTAAAAAATGAATTTATGCAACACCATCACTGTACCAGATAATGAATACAGCACAGAAACTACGTATTAGTAAAACTTAGTAATCTTTTTTCATGCTGAACATTTGGTTAAAATTATTGCCCCAAACCAAGGCTTGAAAACAAACTGTAACCTCACTGATTATTCTGCTTTCAGACATGTACAATGATGTGTTAATATATAATTCTGCTCTCTTCCACAGATGACCCTGATTCTTCCTTCACTGGTAAAAAAAAATTGACTTCTTATGCAAACACTCTTAAACATATACAAGCTTTTCATTATTATAGGATAATTACTGAAAACTCAACAAAATTCACTACCACACCCCAAACAACAGAGCTACTTTCATATTCCAATGTAATAATTACTGTTCACTCACTTACCTGCAGCAGGTCAGTCAAGGGCTGGAAGGCACATCTTGGCACAAAGACACAGGAGAACGGAAGTTATTTTTTTGTTGGTTCTTTTTTTTGCTGGAGAGTATATGTATTTAAGCAGCAATACTCATTTCCATTCCCACCACTAAAATGGTGACTGTCTACTAAAGTATTAAGAGCTATTTCATCCTTTGCTAAGAAGACAATCCAGTGACTTTTGAAAAGGTGAGTAGTCTTGAAATTATTTTTTTTCTACTTTGCTTAATAAATTCTAGTTTTATGACCATTCCCTGTATTTCAGCTGTGTGGAGCAGTAACAGACTACCAAGCAAAGCTCCAATATACTCTTATAACAAAAAGTAACTCAAAGCAAACTGGCAAAAATAATTGTAATAATTCGATCTTTTTCTAGGAAATATATAAGTCTCTCTGGAGGCATATTTTAAAATACAAAATTTATTGATTAAGTTTAGCTTTATTACTAGTTGTCTTCATTCCACTTGCACCACAGTTACTTCTTTTTCTGTTGCAGCTGAAGTAAGAACTTGCAAAATTAAAGAAGGTTCTTCTTTCAATACATGCCAGGATTTTTTTTTTAATCTCAAAGTATAGCCAAAATTTTTGCTGTCATAAAACGCAGAGTCATATCTGTGTCGAGTTTTATACAGCAAGATACACAGCCATATCAAAATGCAACGGAGAATTCCCCTATTGATAGCACTAATCTGCCTTGGTTGGATTAAAAATCTTTAGTGTTTACCACAAAAGAATAATTAAACCAATATACTTTTAATACAAAAATAAAATAGTCTAGAAAGATTTCAGTTTCAGAGACAGTTCCTTACATTAGCATAAATGTCGTATTTCAGTTAATTATAGATTTCTTACTTACTAAAACTTAAAGATACATTCACTGAGCTTTTTTTGCTAAATGTTGACTCCAGTGAACAGCTCTCTAAGATCTGGCATATTGATTTCTTGTTGTGAAGTGAGCTGTTCAAGCTCCATTTAAGATTTTCATCTTGCATGTAGCCCTGAGCACATCATAGCACCATAAATTAGTTAAATTGCACATTTATCACAAATGTTATTTTAAGATACTGCGTAAATGTGATGGCTGGAAGATATACAGTATGCTGCAACAAGCCACTACTTGGGTGGGGTTAGACCAGGGTCACCTTTATACACCTGTGATTTAAAGCTCTTCTCACCCCATCACAATTTAATTTTTAAACTCTTTCTTGAGATATTTTCCCTCTCGCTTGATCTGCATATTTCTAAATAAAATATCAAATGCAAAGCACGAGTCAGAACCCATATGCACATATTAAAATCCTGCATCCATACCTGCACATTTGTCTAACAGGAAAAAAAAAAATCTCTTAACACAGCTAGGTTAGTGATTTGGTTAGCACTAATAGTTACCATGCCAATATACATATCAGTGTATGGATGAGAAGAACATTATTCTAGTTCATTGAGTCTCTGAATTCTTTATAATGTGAAATCACATTGGTATGCCAGTCCTGGAGGTACTGAAATGCAAGCTGAACTTTATTTTAATAAATTTGGGATATGCAGATGCTGACTAGCCATTCATTTGCAAAGTTTCAAGCATATTTAAAACGTGTATTAAAAAGTCATTTCTGGTGCACACCAAAAGACATGGCTGCTCCCTGAATTTTTACCCAGCACATCTTCTCACTGCACATTTAGACCTAGATAATTCAGGCCCAGGAACTGTTTTTGACCAGACTGGGCGTAGGTATTTGGTATACCTCTCTGTATTTTAGAAGTAGGAACACAGCAAAAGATTCTGTAGTCTCTTGCTTACTCCCTCCCGTGTCCCAGATAACAGTACTGCATACACAGCTTTTAGCATTACTATTATAAGTCAATTGTGAATCTTAAAAATACATTGATTGACAATATATGCAATAATCTGCCAGTCTCCTTATGTGTGAATTTCTGGCTTGCAAAAAAAATACTATATTTAAGCTGTTATAATCTTCAAAGGAGGAATTCTCTGCTGTAGAGGTAAAAAAAAGTTTGGCTGCGTTTACACTGAGATCATCTATTTGCAAAAAATGTGTACAGCCACCCAGGAGGCTTCATGGAAGACTTCAGCTAGCCAGGTTGCCTCTCATTAAGTGAGAGGAACTCCTGGGATAGTATAGTCAACCAGTAAAATGGCATGCAGCAATTTTATTGCTGGAATCTGAGGGGAGGCCCACAACCTTAAAATCAGGTACAACTGTGAGCCAAATTAGGAGGAAAAAACCCAGAGCCCTAATCACTAATCCCATTCATTAGGTCTGGTTAGCAGTATTGGCTACAGAACGAAGAGAACACTCCAATACATTTTTGAAGACATGGTACTAGCCTTTACAATTACAGAGAAATACAGAAAGAAAAACAGAAGATGGAAAAAAGGTGGAAAGTCAAACAAACTGAGACAGAAAGAAAGAACCAAGATTTAATCAGTTGCTTACTGGAAGACAGTGTATTTAAAAAAAGAAAAATAAGGAAACTGTACATTTGACATTCAGATGCCAGTTATTGTTTGAGATATGATTCTTAACTGCTGTAATGGTGGTTTTGGTTCCCATGTAACCATCTCCAGACTCTGAGTTCACCTGACTGGCAAAAGACATTATTTACATGCATAGTAATACAGGTGCTTCAGAGATGCAAATTGTTTTCAATGGTTTTGATGGGATGACCTGTCAACACCAGTAAAAGTCTGTCATTATCATATAAATGTTTCTGCTTGTTTGCATTTGTTTGGCATGTGTTTATTTATCTTCTTTTCCCCTCTTGCTATTTGCTGTGAAGCTGTACAACAGCAGGCAGGGCCATAAGAGGACTCACTTCAAAACCACAAAGTTTAAGTCCTGCTCCTGCCAGGTGAAAACAGAAAGGGATTTTTAAAGCAGCTAAATACCCACCGGTGGAACTTGCAGACTTTGCTCACTACACTCAGGGGGAAGGTGGGAGTACCAGTATCTGCCTGGATCTGAATACACAGCACAGCAAAACACCTATTTGCTTATAAACCCCCTCTTTGTCTTCACAGTCAGCCTTACTGATGTTTAAAAAGGAGTTATAACGCTCATTTATCTTTTCAGGGGAAAAAAAAAAATCTGTTAATGCAGCCTTTGAATAAGTGCTACCCTGCTCTTTAAATGCTAAAGTTCACTAAAACTCCAGTGATTTATGTGCAGCTTTTGACTGCCAGCACCTGGCAGATGAAGAAACCTACTCAAGCTTCAGTCATAAACAGATAGCATACAATTTAATTTTAATGTGCTCGTTAGTCGTAGCACATTTCAGACATAATTGTGAACGCAACACAAAATTATAGCAAAAAGACAATTTTAATGCTGCTGTAGAAAAAAAGGTTATATGAAGAGTCATATAATGGTGCTTCATTGTCAACAACAAAACAGGGCACAGAGTGCATTACAGTGTCTGTGCTGTTTACATGCCAATATTTTATACATAGATTCTCATATGGTGTCAGCTGTCAGTTACTTCTGCAAATTAACTGCCAAAAATGGAGACGAACAGAATCACTTAGTGTGCTGGTAACCACGGGTTACCTTTCATATGCCTAAAGATAAAGCTGCAGTATGGAATCTTGGGAGAATAATTAGGCAGAACAAAACAGAAAGTTACCAATTGAAATAAAAAGGCATTCTACAATAGGAAATAACAACCAAGAGCGCTTATAAATAAGTAAAAGAGGTTATATCACAGAATGCCTCATAACTTTTTAAGCAAAGTATTACAGTACAAACATTTTAAAGGCTTTATCAATGTTTAGGAAATACAGTACAAGTTTTTCAAATAGATTTAACCCTTTGAGCACTGAGTTTATTTTTCATTTTCTCCTTTTTATATTTTTTTTCTTTTTTTGTTACTAATAAATACCTTTAAAAGTCTTGTTGTGCAAAACAGTTAGAATGCATGCCAGGAATGCAGTCCATGGCTTCTGTTTCTTCAGACGGTTTAAAAAAACAAAACAAAACAAAAAGAACCAAAAACAAACAACACAACAAACAAATTATAGCAAGACTAATAAATATGTATAATTTAAACATGAACCTCTATTAATATAGATGTACTGTATAGCAAAACAAAACAAAACATACTTTGCTTTAAGAATAATGTTTCTGAATACTTTATAAATGTTATCTGTGGTATCTTTCATCATATAATTTACAATGTTTGGATTTTAAAAGGAAAACTGTTAGATCTAAAAAAATGAAATATACACTATATATAAGTACAGTGTATACCTGGGGCTTACCAGGTACAAAACCCACTGTTGCTAAAAATGCTGAAGAAAAAAAGAAAATGGCATTAATCACAATCACATTTTCCATAAGAGATTTTGAAATCTATACAATATATACATCTATGTTTCAATGTGAAAATTATAGTTTTAAATTTCAAGGTGTGAGACACCTCTGCATAAATGGAGGTTCATATTACTAATTGGAACTAAGCTGGTAAGGGTTAAAAAACCCCACATCCATACATTTTTACCAAATTAACGCAAAAGTGCTTCAAAGTACTCAGAGGGCTAAAGATTATAGGGTGAGAAATACCAGCACACTTAGGTCACATGAAAAAAGTGCACCAGAATTAGTTATAAATGTTTAATTAAACTGTCTGTTAATGCATGCAGCTTGATGCATCAGAGGGATGCACAGCAACTAAATCCAATTTACACAAAGTTCCAAACACTTACCACTGCATTTTAACCTTCATATTTTACCAGTAACAACAGCTGATTATGCACCTCTATTTAAACACTGTACAGTTATACAAAACAGTTCAGCCCAGAGCGACTGGAGTTAAAATAGGAACATGTGCCAAGAACTAAACAGTAGCTTTAAGGCGTCTTTGACAGTTTTCCTCAAAGCAAATTACAGTTATTTTAATCAAAAGCAAATGCTACTGCTTCTCTAACTCCGAAACATACAGAAGATGATCCTCTGGTGACTTCCCATGTGTTTTACTAAGATGAAGTTTAACAGCATGCTTGCTTGCAAAAGTCCGGTTACAAAGTTTGCACTGATACGCAGTTCCGATATCTTCCTCTGGAGAGGATGTCACCAGTTTTTCAGACGGTGACTTTGCTTGTGCTATCTGATTGTTAATCTGTTCACTGGACAGTTTGGACAAGTCTCTCAACCTGAAACCCAGATGGGACTCAAGATGACTGATATAGGTTGAAGGAGTTCTGATCTGTGAAGCACAGTCATTACAAAAGAACACTGGGTGTCCAGTGTCCAGATTTTTAAGGAACTTAGTTCCCCCTGTCCTTCGGAGCTGGTATTTCACATTGGCTAGCCAGTGGCTAATTGTGGTCATTGAAAGTCCCGTAAACCTGGAAATGTGCATTCTTTCTTGAGGGCTCAAGTCTGACATGATGTATTTCCCCTCTGAAGTCTGCCGTAAACTAGCTGCAAACTGGGCCTGCAATATGAGCAAGTGCTGAGGGTTCCAGTTAGACTGACGTCCCTTCCTTTTCTGAGCTGGTGTACTCTCTTCTGGTTCCTCTATTGTGGTACCATCAATGTCAGATTTCTCAGATATGCTGGAAGGTGTGGAAGATTTTGATGTGTGACTTTCTGTCAGGTTCTTCAGCATATCAGATATATCTGACAAGGCATTCTCGCGTAGCGGCGAGTTTGACATGAATGACACGACTGCAGATGTCTTTGCTGTTGTCACTGTAGATGAAGAAGATGCAGAAGATGTCGATGTGGATGACAAAAGCGCTGAACCCAAAGAGCAGCTTTTGTCACTCTTGCCTTTCGTCAAATCTATGGGTTGGTCATTGTTGACATGATAAAAATAACGGTCTAAATGGTCTGGTTTTTTGGACTGTAGAGGTGGAGTGGCCACTGCAGCTTTTTCAGCCAAACTGTTGCTCATTTTAAAAAGCATGCTCATTGGATCCAAAGCAGGCAAAGATGGCTTTGCTGCCTTCCCAAGGTGAATATTCATGACAGATTGCAGTGCACTTAATGGATTCACAAATGGCTGTTCGGGAGGGTGATCAGTAATGATAGCTGTGCTGCTACTTAAAGAACTTACAATGGACTTAACAGGCTCCTTCCCGTTTTCCACAGGTTCTATAGTAGGACTATCCTTGCAGCCATCTCTCTGAGGGACTGGGCTGTTCTGCTGGCTTTTAAAGCTACAGTCATTGGAGGGCTCCATCTTAAGGGGTTCACTGACTTCACTACTACATGGTGAAGGTGTTGCACGCTTCATTGGAGAAAGCTTTCCTTCCGGCTCTTTCATTTTTTCCTCCACCTTAGCCACCTTCTCAGTGACCTTCTTTACCAATTCTTCCATGGCATGAAAGTTTGTTTTTGGCACAGGTGAGGTCTGGCTGCTTGGTGGAGACACCAAGGGCTGGTTTTTAGTTGGCGATACTAGTTCATTGTTTCCAAACATAGGTTTTAATGGTGTACTCTTCCCAGATGAACCCAACGACAGCTTCATCATATTTGGCAGCTGATAGGCAGCATGAATGCTGGGGTAGCCACCCCAGCTTGGTGTGCCATTCTGGGCTTTGTTTATAGCTGACGTCACTGTGTTTTCTAAAGACTTCAATATATCTAATCCCCCTTTAGGGCTTTCTTCTAGGTCATTTTCGGTCAAGTAATGGTATTTTGAGGAGATATCATACTTCTCCTCATCCTCACTTGACTTCTCTTTGTCTTTCATTTTGTCATCGGCAATGCCTCTTTCTTTATCAACTTCTTTTTTTATTTCAACATTTAATTTAGGGGAAACACTAGAAGGTGTATTGGAAGGAGATGTAAAAGTGGTGGCAGCTAGTGGCACAGACTGGACTTTCTCATCTACTAAGGATGTTATTGTTGGTGTTGCTGGGGCTTCTATAATAGGCTTCCCTTTTTTCATGGCAGAGTTAGTGACTTTAATAAAATGTCCTGTCACCATCATGTGAGCCGTGAGCTCCTGCAGAGTGTCATGTGAACTTCCACACTCCATGCACTTCAGAATTTGAGATTTCCTTGCCTCAAAGTGCCAGGCATAGCTGGCACCATTCTGGTGACCGTAACGATTATTTGGCGTAATGTAAGGATTAGAATTCTTCTGAAGTGCATCGTTGGTATCCGAGATTGCTGCTTTTGGTGTCCCACCTGTGGAGTCTGGAGAACTTGGAAGTTCAAGTTCCAGTGACGCTTTCTTTCTAGTAGCTGGGATAATTTTTGCTGCTACAGGTGTAACAGGTTCCTTCAGAGGCACTTTTTGGTAGTGTTTTGTTTTGATCATATGAACACTCAAATCCTGAAGAGATTCAAATGAATGACCACAGTACATACACTTTAATACTTTCTGGGCATCTTCTTTCCCTTCCATTTCAAGCAAAGAACGTTTACGAGGTTTGGACCATCTTTTGGGGTTGTTGTTATCAGTTTCATGGTTGTCATCTCGATAATGTCCCGTTTCATTCATGTGCACTGTTAATTCTACTAAAGTATCATAGGCAGCACTGCAGTCTTTACAGCGGAATTTACTGGCTCCAGTAAATATAGAGCCATAAAGCTTACTGCTTTGTCTGTACAATTGAACTGTGCTAAAAAGACTTGGTTCAGGAAGAATTCTACTCTGAGAAACTTGCTGCAGTGTTTTAGCCATAGCAGTCTGGTGCCAGTCAAAGCTGCCACTTCCACAACTGCTACTGCTGCTGCTGCTACTACTGCTGCTACCATTGTTTTTTTCTGAAATCGGCTGGTGAAGGTTCAAATTGAGATTGGACCAGTAAGAATTGGAGAGGAAGTTATTATACACAGCTTTCATTTGTTCTAAACTATCAGATACAGTAGAGTCTTCCAGTGGTATGGAAACCTCCTTGTTCTCTTCCTCATTTTTAATAGAGCTGCTCTCGAAGTCTGCCATGCGGTCGCTTGTCTCGCTGATATGTGACTCACTGTCCATTTCATGGCTAGAAAATTCAGCTGCTGGAGAGTTTTGGTAGCTTTGGCAGTTCTTACTGAAGTCTTTTTCTGGACATGCATATTTTGCTGAAGGCTCCCCATCAACTGCATTTTCATCGGTTTCCACATCTTCTTCCACCAGTGCAGCTGCTTTTAGTTCTTCTGAAACATAGGCTATTATAAAAGAAGAAAAAATGAGTTAGTTTCTGCTGATCATACTTTTGATTAAGTGTTTTAGCCAAAGAAGTGTACTTATTTGTAAAATTAAACAGTTAAAATTTAGTGTTTCTTCAGAGCAAGAAAAAAAAAAATCTGCTCTTCAAACATAATTTGCCACCTTATTCTTCTCAAGGGGCAACAGCTTGAAATTAAAACTAAATTTGAAATTAATGAAGCACATTCTGGAGGTGGCATTCATTTCTAAAGTAATAAATTACTTGTATCAACCTCAGAGACAGCAGTTCCTGTCTGTCAATTAATATGTCTTATGCTTCTCCTACCCCTAATGCATTTCTTAACAGACAGATTCACAATTTAAATTAAGCAAGCATTTTTTGCTCATTACAGTTTTGAGCCTCAATCTTTAATAAATATTGAGTACAACAACAATAAAATTTCTACAAAGTAAAAAAATCCCCAGTTACAGTAATAATAATAAAAGAGGTCTTTTTAAAGGTATCATTATTAGGAGTACCATATTTTAGAGGGGGAGATGGTAAAAGCACGAAACAACTCACTAGGAGCAATTCATTATGGGTGTAACAAATGACCCGTTCATATTTAAACACACCTTTCTCAACAAGAAAGCCCACGCAGAATTATATCAGGAGCTAGTTCAAGAAAATTGGTATGCTGTACTCATTCTTGCTGTATAAATACACACAAGACCTTCCAGTGGACCTTACAAATGTCAAAGTGTTTGCTCTTTAGACTACTTTGTCAATATTTACTCAGCATAAGCTATATGGACACCCAACAGGGATCCTGTCTTTTTTCCTCCTCTCTAGTAATGCAACTGGTGATGTAAATCTAAGATACTCTTCCTGAAGTGGATGGCTGGGAGCTGACAGTAAACAAATTATTTTTTTCCATGGTACTTCTGTGTACATGCTTTACATATATTAAGTATACCGAAGTTTTCCCTTTGGGATAAAGGAAAAACTTAGATATACTTAATACATGTTAGAGCATATATTGAGAGGAGTCATTAACTGATCATAATTATCTAATTCTACATAATGCATATCAAGAAGCAACAAATCAAAAATAGAACATGATTGTTCTTTACTAAGTGTGATTTTATATTTACTAGCAATCTCTCACAAGTACAATTACAAACTTCAATAAAACCCCCACATTTACAGCAGAGTCTATGAAAGAAGACACTTGACTTCTGACTTTCTCTGCACCACATATGGACCATGTGGGTATCTGTATCTTAAACACACCGAATAATCTATAGCTTATTTATTCAGACAATAGTTCAAAGATAAGAGTTTGCACCCCAAAAAAAGACCTCCTTTAACCAACAGAGAGAAAAGTGTAGAATGCTATAGTCGATATCACATATAGAGTACTGAACCTTGCAAAGTTCTTTCCAGGAAAATATGTTTAAATGTTATCAGAAAACCACAAGAGACAAAGCAACTGTTAAACTAAAAATGAAAGCAGGCTTTTAGTTTCACATGGAGTATTTCTTCATTCATTAGGTAACACAAAATATTCACTACTGTTCCTTTCACATGGATGAATGGTAGTGAATCTTCCTCCAAGCATATAAAGTTAACACACCACTTAAGAGCAACACATAATAGTGATTATTCAGCTCAGCTAACGCCAGTGCAGCAAATTCATGCACCAAGGGTCCTATTTTTAACATAGTGACAACATATCTTGAAAGTATTATGTGAAAAACTTCATTATATGATGTTTCGAAGATGCTGATATGAAGATCAGATTTTACCAACACCTATCTGTAGTCTAATGAAATAGTTGTGCTATTTTGCTCATTTATGCTTTTTCAAAATATTTTGAAAAATAATTATTTAAACGTGTATTACAAGCACGTCAGAAATTTGTAATAAGAATCACCACCTATCCTGCAATGAAACCACTACAAAGAATCTGATGCAGTGGATTTCATTCAATATTTTCATTCTCCTCTGGATGGTATAGATTGGTTCCATCACAATTATTTCTTCCATCGTGTTTCTGAACTACACTAAAAACTTCAGCAAAGGAGACCAAAGAAGTTTGAGTTATTCTTTAAAGCTGAAAAATGTTAAGTAACTACTGATAATGTGTAAAAAACTGGCTATCAACTACCTTTCTTTCAGCCATGCCATATCCTAGTGATAAGAATAAGGAAGGATGGAAGGAAGGAATGACAGCATGAAACCTGTGATTTAGAAGCAAATATAACCCTTTCTCTTTTCCACCCCGAGGAAACAGTTTTTCTTTTACAGCTCCTATTCCTTTGTCTCTGTTGTGCAACTGAAGAACAATTCCCTTTTCATAAGGTAAAGACAATCCAAGGTTGTTGCCATACTGCCTGCATTATAAAGATCTGTTAAGTGTACCTATCTTTTGCTCTTTGTCCACTGAGTGCTGGTGGAAGCTTGTACCCCCTGAGCCCAGCACATACCAACACATCACATACCAAAGCCCTGGGCTCCATCCCTGCACACCAAGGAAAGTCTTACTTGGGACTGGTGCTCACCAACACAAACATGTATCACAGAATCAAGCCCTTAATTAACATGTTTTCCTTTACGTTTTTGTTTTTTCTTACTGCTTAAGAATTTCCTTACTGCTTATGAATTTTGTTTGGACTGAAACACTTGTATTGTCACATTCACCTTTTTTTAAAGAGTGACTTATACATTAGGGAAAACCTCCAGCATGTGGCTCATTTAAATATAAATCTATTTACCTTTCATGCTTTCTTTGCCCTTTTCACCAACTATCAGGCATATTTGCGTGTTAACCAGAAGCTGCCTCCTCTATAGCTGTTCTCCTTCCTAAGCTGAAGTTGTGAAGTCAACTTGTGACATCAGCCTTTGATCCAGAAATGCAGGAAATGAGGCACAAACGACAGCATGGAATTTAACTCAGCATTGTGCAACTTCGATAAGCTGACAGTCTGAACAACTCCTTCTGCTCTTTCCCTTGCACAAAGGAGAAAAGGGATGAAACGTGACATTACCCTCAACTTCCTCAACCAAAGATTTATGCAAGGATGCTCAAGGTAATATCTTTGCCTGAGACTGAAAACACCACCTCTAACTGGAGTTTATGCCAGCAGCTTCTAATTCCTTATTTCAAGGGGCAGTGACCTAATCACTTGCCTTCAGGGCAATGCAAGGTGGCCAACATGCAATGGCAGACTCATAGCATATTCAAAGGTTCTGCAATACCACTAAAGGTCACTTTACAGTGGTCGACATGTCTCAGTCTCAGAAAACATCATTAAATTATTACCAGCCTGTGGGACAGAAGTGGAGAGAGGGTTAAGGCAACACTTTAGTCCCACACTACCAAGAGTACTGGATTCACTACAGGCACTTGTGGAGAGGAGCCTTATCTGCAGCCAAGGGAATCTCCTGTCTCCTCCCTGCCTCAACAGATCTTGCTCAGGGAACAGAAATTATCTATATTCATGAGTATAGATGAAGGTAACAGCTTCAGTGCAACAGAAAGAAGGACCAGGAGGCCTGTGTCCAAGAAATTTCTTGTTTGGTTTAAGTACCTAGAGGAAAAACACCATAGTTTGATATTTTTCAAGTGCAGAGTAAATCTTTGAAGCAGTTGGGCATCTGTAAAACTTCTTCAATGCCTCAACAGCAGAATCTGAAGAGAAAAAAACCCCAACTTTAAAGGCATTTCTAATGGCAGAAGACATTAGTAAGAATGGCAATCACACAAATTAGGTGGTTCTGGGTTTCTTGTTTTTTTCTGAGAAAAACAATCCCAGTTCTCAAAAAAGTTTTTAGTTTACATCCCATAGAGCACCATAAACTATGGGAAATTGCCAGCAAGTTGAGCAGTGGTGTCACTGTGATATAATATTTGACAGAAACCTATTGCAGAAATAGTAACAGAGAGGTCAAGAACAAGCAGTTCCCTCATTAATATTAGTTACAATTACTAACTAAACTGCTGGGTAATAATGAAATTAACACATTTGATATCAATATATAACAGTAAGCCAAGGTATAATTCAATTCATTTTCATACAAGAGGGAATTACCTTCATAACTGAGCTATGGATCACGTCTTTGCCAATGGAAAGAAATTGTGATCCATCACTGCCCAAAATGATCTGCATATTGTATATACACTAATAACAAACTCATACACCTGGCTCTACACAGACACCAAGGATCTACTATACAAAAGAAGAGAAGTATCACCAGTCTATCACATTTCTGCAGGTAGAGGAAGTCCCCATGAAGCTAAAAAAGCTGTTACTTTGTCCTGGACCTAACTCATCAATCTTCCAAAATGCCCATAAGCAGAACAGCTACCATCTCAAGCCCCAGCTTCTAGGAATCTTCTTCAACAGAAAGAGGAAAAAAACCTGCATGGTTTTCATCCCTTCCATGGCAACATTCACCCAGTAACACGGTCAGACACACACCTCCGCAGTTTATTTGTAAATTCAAAACCATAGCATTAAAGATGCATTTTATTGTTTTCCAAAACCCAATTAATTGCACAATTCTTTCCTTATTTCCTGAAAAATGCATCTGAGACCATGTATCTTGGCTTGGATCTATCCAAATATTTCATTTAGATACTTTTGAAATGTCTTGGTTTAATTACAGGGATTTTTTTGCCAAGATTTTTATTTTAATTAGCTTACTGGGGTATATTTAAACTAGTATATAAGCTCTTTCCTTGAAGAAATACCAAAAGATTAAAATATTCTTCTCACATGAAGAAATGCTTAACTATAAAAGTTTATCAGAACCATTCTTTCCCTGGGAAATACTCTGGCTTTAACCAAATAGCTTTTTAGTGAAAAAAGTTACAGCCAGTTTTATTATTTATTTATGCATGGTTTGAAATCATTACATGATACCAAGGGTCATTTCCAAATCTATCTGATGTGTCGGTGTGAGCTGAAATTCCCCCCCACACACACCAACAAGTAACCAGGCTAGCCCAGTCTGGAAGCAAATGAAGGCTGTATTTACAAGCAGAGTCTAAAATCTACGATGAAATGCAATGAATATGTACAAATATACAAAATTCACAACATTTACAAATACATACAATCAACAGAAAAAGCACAATCGATCTCCCTTTGCTTCCCCCCAAGGGGACCCTCCCAAAGGGGCCTCTCTCCCAGGGGCTTCCCCCCAGACCCCCCTGGACAGAGAAGCAGAGTTAGTTAACCAGAAAGTTGTTAACTTAGCTGCCAAGGTCAATGTGTGTTATCTTCAGCCAGAAGAGAAGAAGAAAACAGCAGCCAGACAGCCCAGCAACTGCCCCCACTGCAGAACGCAGAATGTGCAGAATGCCTACTTTGTTTTGGGTAATAGTTCTTAAACATTTCTATCTATCCAATGGAAGTGTTTAGAACAATCACTATTTTGCTTTCTTACACCCAATAGTGACTTATTTACATTCTTTCACTTTCTCTGTTCTGAACTTTGCAAGGAAAAATTAAAAAGACAGTTTCAAACCATCACATCTGATTTTGAGTGCATCTCGAAAAACAAACAAACAAAAAAAAAATCTCAACCCTTAGAAGACCTAAACCCATACACACTTCATGCCTGGAATTAAAAAAAAAAAAGAACATCAGAAAGAGATTGGGAGCAAGAATGTTCCCAATGCTTATGGGATTAATATTATATTCCCAGACAGAAAGGAAAAAATTATTAGAACAGATCATAAAATAAAGCAGTAAGCAGGACTCTGCCAGCAACATTTTCTCGGCAGGCTGCCTCCCATCTCCACTCCCTGAGCACTGTGAGAGGGCTGTTCGTGCCACAGCCAGTGCTTGACGGCACTGCAGAGCCTTCTCCCCAATATCATTCCCAGTTTGTTATAAAGCAAACATAAGCAACCTAAAAATAACTGGAATATTTGAGTAATTGATGAGAAAACCTCCAAAAATTCCCAGTTCGGTGGAACCATTCAGAGTTAAGAAGGGGCTCAGTCCAAACCCAAGTCCAGAGCACCACAGAGATGATTTGACCATGCCAATGAACCTTACTCACAAAATTAATGAAGAGAGCAAGACAAAACCAGCCTGGTGGATGGAGTCAAAGACCTAATGCAAATGAAAGCATACAAAAGAATTATATCAGTCTGTTAGAAAACTCCCACTCTGCAGGCCTTCCACTTACAGGAAGAAAGGCAAACATTTCACCCACAACATGAGCTATTTCTGTACCAAGACCGACTGATAATTCACATGTAACTGAAATTGTATTTGAGACTTCACTACTCAGCAGAGATGTTAGCATATTCCTCATTAGGCGATGGAAATGGGAGGCAGAAGTGGCTGCCCTGTTTACAAGAGTGGCAAATGACAACACTGTCTCTAAATGGGCATGGCAATACTGATTACCCAGCACCTTGACAGGGACATTATTCCTGTTAGAAAGGTCAAAGGTTCTGTTTCATAGAGGCAGGACTGTCTATTATGGGAAAGAAAAGTTATTTCCAAGTGGAGAGGTCAGTACTTCTGTCGCACATTGGCTGAAGCCGGTGGTACCTCAAACTGGAGTATGATCCTGCTGCAAGACTGATCATTCTGCCCATTGGCAAGGTCAAGAATATTAATTTTGAACAAGTTAATTTGATGTGATGTGCACGATTAATGCTTGTTTAGCTGGAATTCTTGTATGTTGATAAATCTGCAGTCTTTTCATGCCAGTAATAATGCAGCATTAAGTTATTGGGAATCAGTGTGGATGGATGAGAGATAGCATGCCAGTCTAGTGGGTGGCTAACATTAGGTACTAGAAACTTTGAAGTGTACTTGCATTTGTTCTTCATGAAATTACTGCAGCTGTCTGCCACAGAGAGCTCAGAAATAGGCCAGAGGAAGCTAGCCAGCTGCTCTGATCCAGCATCCTGGACTGGTATTACATTTGGAGCAACTTCAGAGAGCTCAAATCGACTGTAAGAGTTGAGAATTACATGGACAAGAATATGCACTGAAGAAATTATAACAAGAAATAAGTGGACCATCTTAATGCAGAATAAAGGAAGCATCTTTTCCTCCTGTGACTGTATCCCAAACTCCCCTTATTTCCTGTGTAGTTTAGAGGAGGTTACAGGATTCAGGTCTCCTATTCACTTTAGGCTTTAAGTTGCCATATGAAAATATCTTGCATGTCACTTATAAATGAGGAGAGGAAATATTAAAGAATTGCTACGAATTCTGGTAAGGGAGACATTTGTTTTTCTGAAACCAAATACTGGTTAGATATTTGTTAAATGAGAAATTCCTATGCATAGCTGAGAGGGGATCATTAATGTCTATAATGTCTATTAATGTCTACAGACATCTGAGGGTGGGTGTCAAGAGGAAGGGGACAGGCTCTTTTCAGTGGCACCCAGTAACACGACAAGGAATAATGGATATAAGCTAGAACACAGGAAGTTCCACTTCAACATGAGGAAAACCTTGTCTGCTGTGAAGGTGATGGAGCACTGGAACAGACTGCACAGAGAGGTTGTGGAGTCTCCTTCTTTAAAAGCAAACCTGGATGTGCTCCTGTGTGGCCCACTCTAGGTGATCCTGTTTTGACAGGTGGGTTGGACCCCATGACCTCTGGAGGTCCCTTCCAATCCCTAATATTCTGTGATTTATGCATTATTGCCTGCATTAAATACACACTTGAAAAAACAGGATACCATAATATTAGATGACGACTTAGAAACAACTCAGCACTACTGGACAGCAGCAACCTGGTCTAGCGGAAGGTGTCCCTGTGCTAGGCAAGGTGGTTTGAGCTAGATGATCTTTATGGTCCCTTACAACTATTCTATGGTTCTATCACTTTACTGAGGTGTTCAGAAGCTTTGACAAGTTTTTACTCTTCACAGCAACCCTATGGAAGAACCAAAGACACCCAAGAAGTTAAAAATTAGTTGCCTAGTGCCAGACATGAAAACAAGTAAAAAGTCTGTAATTCCTGTAGGTTAATAGATATAATTCAGCTACTTACACAAAACATGAGAAGATGGCTTAAGTTTGTGTCTCTGTTCCTATGCTTCTTCACAGTGTGTTTCTGTGATTACACTGTATGTATATAATTGAAAATAATTGGCAGCTTCCAGCTTAAACAATTATTAAGGATAAAATATCCATTGAAATACCCACAGGTGCATGTGCTGTGCACAACCCAGAGTCTGTGGTTACAACTCTTCTCTGAGCCAAGCTGCTGGGATCCAATTAACAACAAATCTGCAGATTGCCTGCAAAATTCTTTTTACAATGGGGAAAACACAAAAGGTTTTTGAAGTAAGGACAGGTATTGTCACAACTCCAAAGAGCTTGCTCCTCCCAGTGCAAAGCAGGACTTCAGGTAAGCTGTGAACCCCTGTTCCACCAGAACCATGCTGGAGACATAACATGATGGATCATGCCTCTCTTCTCTGAAGCTGTGCTCTGCCTTGATTTCTGCCTGGGGCCTGAACTGCCTGAATTCAAACTGCTGAGTAGGGCATTTCAAAAACCTGCTCAAACTATCCACCCGTGAAACATAACACCACTTCTTTCAAATGTATAGAACAGCACATGATTCTATCACACTGCAGGTACTCATAGTTCTATGGACAGGGTTGTGTGAGGACCAGTCTGAGATTGTCCCACTTCAGAGTTCATCTGTCAAAAGTTTTCTGACAAGAAGGGATCTGAAGATTAAAAAACTTTAAGTGAGACCTGAGGCCCAAGTTACTCCCATATATAATGAAGAAAAAAAAAAAAAGGACAGATCCTTAAAGAGACTTTCTAACAGATGTCATTATTGTATGGTTAGAGGCAAACAACATGCTTATAAGAAACTTATCAAGAGTACCAGTTCAGAGACTACACCTGGTCAGGAAAAACAAGTTCTTACAGGTTTTGCCCTAAAATTTGCAATCACACATACATGTGACTACCAAAAGTATAACAGCTGTAGAGAAGCTGGAAACAGTCCATGTCCCACTGTGTGAGCCCTCAGTTGCTTACCAGAAGCAATGGAGGATGGCAGTAAACCAGTGAAAGGGCTAAGAAACAAAATGGACTCTGGTGAGGACAAAAGAACCTTCCTCCTTTGGCATTTTGTGGAACTAATCTCGTTCTCCCTTTGCACTTTGGGGGAAGCAGAGATTTTACAACCCCTATGAGCAGAGGCCTGAAACTTCCATCTGATCAGGGTGAAAAAGGAGAAAAAAAGCCCTTCTTGGCCTTCTCTGTCACCATACAAACAACCTTTCACAAGCACCATCAGAACTAGATAAAGTGGGCAAATGAGTAACAGGGACTCTGGGCACCTACTAGCAATTCTCAACTGCTGCTCAGTCTGAGTCAATTCAGTCTTGGTGTTCCTGTGTCATTAACACTATACTTGGTTTGGCTGAGCTGGAGTCAATTCTCCCCAGAGCACCTTTCTAGTGCTGTGTTTTGCAGTGCTGTAGCTGGGTGTTGATAACACACCAGAGTTTTGGCTACTGCTGAGCCAAGGCTGTGCTTTTTACAGCATTTTCCCCCCCCAACAGTAGGCTGAAGGACGGGCAGGATCTTGCGGGGGGACACACAGCTGGGCCAGCTAACCCAGCCCAAACTGACCAAAGGGTTATTCCATGCCATAGGACATCAGCTCAGATATTAAAGTTAAATGAAAGAAGCAAGTGTGGGGACATTCACTGATGGTGTCTGCCCCTCTGGAGCAACCACTACACATATTGAAGCCCTGCTTCCCTTGTCTGTCTTGATGCGAAGTAGAGAATGGTATCTTTGTTTGCTTTTGCTTCTGTGCACAGCCTTTGCTTTGGCTTTACCTTTCATTAAATTGCTTCTATCCTGACTCATGCATTTTTGTTATATTTTGCCTCTTCCCCGTCCATCTAAGAAGGGGAGTGATAGAGTGGCTTTGGTGGGCATCTGGCCCCCAGCCAGGGCCAAGCCACCACAACATTCATGTAGTATCTTCTCTTCCTTCACTCCCCACCCCTCCACATTACTGGGAAGGGATGCCCTACACCAAAGTTACAAATTAGCATCATTCACAGGAGCAGAAAGTGCTTCATTATCCATCAGGAGGTTGAGTCAGCTAACCAGACACGATGGGGAAAGACCACCAGAGATTCAAGAGCCAGACACAAATTGTTGAAGTAAACAATTCACAAACATCACCAAGGTCTGAAAATATTCACATAAAGTTAACAAATACAATTAGTATGTGCATTAGTAACAGAAAAAAAAAAAAACACACACCTACATTTGCCATATAAATTATTCATCATGAATAAATGTGATCCACTCCAAGACAAAACTGGTTTTCTATCCATTTCCAACAGCTGCTTGGTTTGAAGTACAGACTTGTTAAGGGTTTCCACTCCATGCAAGCACATACTACAGTGGTAAGTAAGTGCTCATAAACAAAACAGCTTAAAGTTATGCTTTGAGTCTAATTTTGATTTGGGAGGTAAATTCTTTCTTTTTGACTCTGTAGTATTTTTTCTAAGAACAGAGCTATCATTTCCTCAAACAGACAAAAATATTTACCAGAATCCTTAGAGAATAAAAATATTTCTCTGTTGTGTTTGTTTTGTTTGTTTGTTTGCTTTAAATAAAAATAGCTGTCACCATCCTGGTAAGACAAAGCCAAATTCTCTGTATAAATCGGTACTAAAACACACAGTGACACAATCTCTGCTTAATATCAGTATTTGGGTGGAATCTTTTAATCACTGAGAAACACACAGGGCATTCAACAAACTAATACAAGATTCACAGCCAACTCCAGGATAAGCAGGCATGAGCATAAAAGTTTTCAATATGGCTCTAATAGCTCTTAATTATTATAATCCTTCACTGAGCAAACAGATGTTGTAAAGGAACTTTAGTTTCTTCAAATGCAGCAATCAAACCATTCTGCTTCTGCCCTGCTTCTTTTCAGTAAATGCTTTGTATAGTGGAATGGAAATAGCAAATGTAGTGACAAAATGACCATTTAATTGTCACAGAAATCTGTTTCTTTTCTGTCATTTTTCTTCATCTACACTTCTCAGTCTTGTGATTCTGGGTTTACCATTTTTTAGACTAAGGAAAGAAAAAGCAAAAATTTTTACACCTTGTAACTTTCTGTAATTCTCCCACATCTTTGGTCGTTCCTAATCTGTTCATATCTTACAAGTGTTAGAGTAACCGTAACACCAGCCTTCCACTTGTGTTTGGTTCTACCAATATTAACACACATCTGGAGCTTCAGCCTTCATTGTGAAGTTTTTAAAAATCAAGTTTTCACCCAAAATGCTTCAATATATTACTGTGAGTCATTCTACTCAGAGATTTATTTGTAAATGATTGTGACTACTTAAGATGTTCAAAACATACCAGAAGACCTTCAACCTGATCCTTCATTTTTCTTGCAAACTTGAAATTCCCATTCAAGTCCTTTATACAGTAGTTTCAATAGCTATTTTGGTTGCAGTGCCTCCTTACAATAAACTCCATACAACTGTATGAATGGTATAGTAGAAATCCAAATGATTTCAATCACAATTTCAGCTTTTGTCAACTTGTGCTTACAATGAAGTTTCTCCATGAAAAAAAGGAGTTCGCTGTGGGCCAACAAAGCTTTGTGCCCTTTCACAGTTTTTCTTCAGTCCTCACTTAAGAAAAACAACTATTGACTGCAATATGAATCTTAGGACTTCAGAGAAAGCAGAGATTCTAAGGATTATCTCTCTGAGATGGCCCCAACTTGTTTCGTATGTATAGCAAAGAGAAGCACTGAATATTCATTTCACTCATTTGCTAACTATACTAATATAGGCTTGTGTAAATGAGCCTCTATCTAGCATTAGCTATTGAACTGAAGGGTATTTGAATAGGTGGGTCTTGTAGTAATACCACACTAAGACAATGTGCTGGAAACAAACGGTTCACTGATTCCTGAATAGAAAATTTGCTGAAAAACCCTGAGAACTAAGAGACGAGGGGGAGGGGATTAAAACGTCATTTTCAGAGCCACCAACCAAACTCTTGTCATTTTTAAAAGATGTTCCTGTGGCACAATATGAAGAGTTTATAGCCATGATTGTGAACATTCAATGTCATATAAGAAAAGACACTTGTCAAGAGCCTGTCCCTTACAAGCACCCTCATCATGACCTGTGTTAATGAAGTTAATTGAATTTAAGATCAATAATGGTTAATTATTGCAATTTGACATTCTGAGATAAATGGCTTTAAGACAGAGAAATGTGTGTGTATGTGAATTCTCTCCAAAGAAGGTGAACACATTACAGCCTAAGAGGGATCACACAGTCTTTCCATTGATCCTGGTACAATCTGATCGACCTAATCCTCTGATGAATGTGGGCTTTTCACAGCTACAAGTAAATGTTCTACAAGACTACTCTAACCCTTGTCACTGACCAAATCTATATGAGCTGTACACCAGAAATCTATTGAGATAGATTAAAGAACTGCTGTAGAAACAAGAGATGCTTCAATAAAGATGAAGGCTTATTATATTGACTATTAACATTACATGCAGTATGTAATTATGAATGCTTATGGATCATAAGAGCTTAATTTTGGTCGCTTAGGTGTAAATTATCATAATAGAACAATAGTATTAAATATTTTAAATACCAGATTAAAAAAAATGTTGAATTTGATGACTTATATGCAAATATTCAATAATAAATTGATTTTAAAATAATTCTTGAAATGTACAAAAAGATGTTCACAGACAGGTATTTCATAGTCACTTGTCAACCTACTTCATTTAGGGCTTTTTTTTTTTTTTTAAGTTTACTTTCAGAGTAGTTCCTCAACAGGAAGACATTTTTTCAGATGTGTTAGTAATGATATTCTTACATGCATACTGAACAAGTTAAATGACCACTTACAAGATTTATAATGACAAAGTAAATGTCAAGGAAAAAGTATTACTGATTGCAGAGCACTGACAATAAAAAGGCACTGAAGAGTTCTGTCAAAATGTAAGATTATGCAAAAACACTATTGAGAACACTGCTAATCATCTGCTCTTGTCAATTACTTGAAGGGTATCTGACAGCATATTTACATTAAACACATTTCAGTAGCAAAATCCTTAATGCTGTATCAGGATATTTTCATTATCATTAGAAATCCTTTAAAAAGGCCTTTTGCAGCAGACCATTATAGCAGCAATGATACAGTATCTATCTCTGTATCAGGTAGGGGTACCTATTTCATGCTATTATAGCTACATAACATTTGAAATAATATAATCAAAGACTAAATATACATGTAAGATGGCAATCTCCATGTTTCTTGCACCTAGTGTAGGTATTTTCAAGTAACTGCTTTGCAGAAGTCTCAAACTAAGCACAAACAGATGATCTGTGTTTGTCTGGCCATTCTTTCAGCCTCTTATCCTGTGACTGTATTTTATTACAGCAAAAGACATTACCAAGTGGACATTTTTTCTAAATCTTTGATTGTAACTTGCTATTCAGCTGCTTTCTGAGGAGTCACATTAACTACCAAACCTTTCACCCACGGTAGAAACTTATTTTAGTTATGCCTATCTTATACTTTATGGAACCCTTCCTCCAAAATAGAGAAACAAATGAAATGTAATGAAAATGAAATGTTGATCCCTTCCATGCTTCAGCAAGCGTTACTAAAAAAGCATACATAACCCTGTTGGATGTGTAAAACAGTAAGAATGCATAAAGATGGACAGAGTAAGCCTGAGCTGCCTTTCAGAAGGAATTCATTGTGGCTTAAAGGAAAAAGAAGAAGAATAAGCCTTGATCATGGCTTGCAGGACGAGTTTATGATCCTTCCACTACTTTTGTTGCAGACCGCATACTTAAACTCAGTTTTACCTGTTTGTAAAAGGGGAAACAGCCCTGATGCTCTAATGTTTCTGAAGCACTACAGTCCTTCAGATAAAATAATCCTGACTTACTAAAACTAACCTGGCAGAAAGCACAGATCACACCTCAGAATCTGGATCGGATTCAGTCCTTATTCACGCCATACGGATAAGCAGCACCAATTATCATTCACTTCTTAAGTCAAAGACAAGGGTGAGTGTTATAGTAACAAAACACAGATGTGAAATCAGGTCAGTGTATCAGGTGTACTGCACCTACACCCAGTCATACATATATCCACACAGCTTTTGTGCCAGAATGCTGGGAAGTCAGCAGCCAGGCCTTCCAACATGCCCTCATCCAAAACACAAGGAAACTAGAGCCAGCGCTTTGATCCTGCCCCTCCCCTCCCACACCTCGCAGCTCTTAGGTGTAGGACAGAAGCATTTGGCAAACACCAGTAGCAACAATCCCTTTAGTGTGCTGGGTGCAGAACAAACCTGAAACCTGTCCAAGCTGCTAACAGTCACAAACAGATTCCTGTCTGCTGAACAACACTAACTGTAAACACCTACCAAAAGTCACTGGAAAAAAATCCTTTTTTTTGTGTATGTGTACATACAGTCCAATACATACAGTCCAACCCTCTTCTCTACTTGCCAATGGCAAGTCTTCTACTCATTCCTGTGACAGCATTTCTGGGGTGTTAGGAGGGGAGTTTACAAAAACAATGCTCCAACAGGACACCATACAGCTAGGATAAAACAAAGGTCTCTAAAATTATGGGGGCTTACTGTGAAATGCATCAGTTCCTCCTGGAGAGCAGGATTTTTTTTTCCCTGAGGGAACAAGAAAAATCCTGATTCCCAAGACAAAAGCTAACTCTACATGCCATGCTGCAGCCTCAGTTGAGTTTTATTGTTGACCTGAAAACAGTGATTTCATTGGAAATGCTGACACAAACATGACTATTGCTGATGATGATACGTATCTCACATACAGTGAATCGAAGGGATGTGGGAGGATATTTTAATTGTTAAATTGAGTAAAAAGGACATAGAAGTACGAGAGAGTAATTTTGCATGTGGGATTCTTATTGACTGTACTGGGAATTTTCTGGGAAACCAAAGG